>NC_057425.1:22693577-22928260 GCF_019457755.1 Venturia canescens | reverse complement strand
TCACTGAGTCAAACGTCAATGTCAGCTGACCAGTGACGTAAACGACCATAGCGACACACCGGCTCGTATCGAATCATCAAGCGTAGGATCACTAATCGATAATAGTGATCTGTCTAAACGCCGCGGAAGAGTGACATCTATTGATTGCATGGAACAGTAGATGTAAATGATTACCATCGAAGGTGTAAACGAAGACAGTCGGTAAAGCGAGGGCATGACTAATGGGCAGATATGAATCTAGACACGATACCAAAGTGCAAAAAGTGCATGAAAATTATAAAAACAATTATTCATGAGT
The DNA here is from genome assembly GCF_019457755.1 of Venturia canescens. NCBI lineage: Eukaryota > Metazoa > Arthropoda > Insecta > Hymenoptera > Ichneumonidae > Venturia > Venturia canescens. The sequence continues at coordinate 22,927,962 of NC_057425.1, read as the reverse complement.
GTGAATTTTGCATGAAAACCTTCCATCCAGGATGTGCTCCACTACACAAAACATTTAACTCTATGAATCAACTGGTGCCATGCACTGCTAGAGTTAAAGTGATAGTATTGACAAATGAGAACGGGAACATGGATTCAAATGGACAGAGAGTTAAAAATAAAAGTGTGGGAGGAGTTAAGGAAAGAGAACAAGAAGAGATAGAGTACGTATGTGAAGATGAAATGAGTAAAAATATAGACGGTAAAGAGAAACCACAAATAGAAGAGAAACTAGATAAAATATTAAGTGCAATTAATAGACTTGATGAGAAATGTGAGGAGTTTAATAATTTCAAAACAACCGTGAAAGAGATAATTAGGGAGGAGATTGAGGAATATAAAAGAGAATTCGAGCGAGAGTTTATGAAAAAAATGAAGAAAATGCTAAACGATGAAATTGACAAAAAGATGTGTAGGACTGAGGAAGTGACAAGTGCAATGATAATAAATAAAAATAAAACAGGAAGTGACAAAAAGAGCATAGTGCGAATTGAGAGACCAACGTATGCGGATAGAGCGAAAGTTAATAAAAATGAATGTGTAATAATTGAACCGTTAAAAAACCAAACATGTAAGGAAACAGTGGGAAAAATAAAAGATAAAGTGAATGTAATGGAATTAGGCATCGGAATAGATAGAATGATGAGAGGATCTAAAGGTAAAGTGATTCTAGGTGTAAAAGAAAAAGAAGAACAAAAAGCATTGAGTAATGAATTAAAAAAAGGGTTAGGAATGGAATACAAAGTTTACGAACCGCTAAAAAAATTACCGAAACTTAAAATTATTGGTGTCGAAGAAGATATTATGAATATGGAAGAGGACGAATTGATAAGAAACATAAGCAGACAAAATAAATTGAACATACATGAAAAGGACTTTAATATAAGAGTGGTTAAGAAAGTTAGTATAAGTGCACATGAACTTAACTTGATTTTAGAAACAGACCCAAAGACACATCGGATGCTAACTGAGAATGGAAGAATGAAAATAGGATATAAAAATTGTAGAGTGTATGAATATGTCAGTATACTGCGATGCTACAAATGCTGCGGATATAATCATTTTGCGAAGGATTGTAATAATGGAATGTATTGTAGAAAATGTGGTGGAGAGCACGATAGTAGAGGATGTAAAGAACAGAATAAAAAATGCGCTAACTGTGTCAGACATTGTGAAAAGTATGATATAAGTGACATCGATATAAAACATGAAGCGACAGATTACAGATGCCCGATTTATAAAAGCATCATGGAGAAAGCGAGTAGAAATATTAAATATAGTTGCGAATAGCAATTACTCTCGGATGATAGACAAATCAAAACTCAAAATAGGAACCAAAAAATTATACTATTATTAAATGCCCAGGGATTTATTAAACATAAGGACGAGATTGAAAAAATGTGTAACGAGATGAAACCGATAGTACTTGGCTTAACAGAAACACATGTGACTGAGGATGTTGAGGAAGTGGAGTTGATAATTAATAACTATGAAGTAATAAGAACAAACTCAGAAAACAGCAGAACAGGTGGAGTGTTAACCTATATAAAACGTGGAATAAATTATAAGGTAGTAAGTACGAAAAGTGCAGAGCAAAATATGTGGATGAATGTCATACAACTGCAAGGGAAGTATGAGGGTTACAGCATTGGAAACGTGTACCACTCTCCAAGCGCGAGCCATGGAAAGTTCATTGAAATGATAATAGCAGAGTGTGAAAGTGTAATTGACCTAGGGCAATTAATTATGATGGGTGATTTTAACCTGGACATTTATAAAAATGGTGGGAATCAGTACGCTAATCGGCTTCTCAAGAATTTATCGTCATTGGGACTCAAACAGTACGTGGATAAACCGACAAGAATAACACACAACTCAGAGACAATAATTGACCTTGTTTTCTCAAACTTTTTTGTGGATGTGGAAGTGATCTCAACCCCTAAGATTACGGACCATAATATTGTAAAAATAGGTATACATAGAAAAAACACGACTGACGATAAAAGATCTATATTCTATAAAAGAGATTATACTAATTTTAATGAAATTGATTATAATGAGAAAGTTATATCTATAATGGAGAAGTATAATAGAAACACATTGACGGTATCGGAATATGCTGACATTGTGAAAAAGAGTATGATACAATCGATGAATGAATTGGCACCATGGAAGAAAAAGGTTGGCTTAATGAAGTGGGAAGACAAACCGTGGATTAATGTAGAAGTAAGAAAAATGTGTAAGGATAGGGACACCCTATATAAAAAGGCAAGAAGTAAAAAGAATCAGGATATATGGGAAGAGTTTAAAATGAAAAGGAATCAAATAGTGGACGTGATAAGACGAAATAAGAAAAAATTTTATGAACAAAACATAGATGAGCAAAGACATAATCCAAGAAAAATGTGGAGAGTACTGAAACAAATAATTGGAAATAAAAAAGATAATCAAGTATCAGAAGGAATAGAATTTGATGGGATAATGTGTAGTGATCCAAGGATAATCTCGAATAAATTAAACCATTTTTTCCTGAATAGTGTGAAGGATATAGTCGATAGTATAACGATAGTGGATAATGCAGTAAATGATGAACAAAATGTACAAATCAATATTAAGTGGATGAGGTTTGAAAAAGTCACGCGTGAAAGTCTGAATAAAATTATAAAGAAGCTAGATATCAGGAAAGCTTCCAAAGAAGAAATTACGGTAGAAATGATCAAATTTGTGTGGGAAAGGAACTCGGTGATTATTATGGAATTGTTCCATAGATCTATGGAGGAAGGGAAGGTCCCGGAGTTATGGAAAACGTCCAATATTCACCCTATACCAAAAGTGAAAGGTAGTAAAAAAGCTGAAGAGCATAGGCCGATAAACACACTCCCTATACTTGAGAAAGTACTAGAGGAATTGGTTAAAGAGCAATTAATATCATATATTAATGAAAATAGTATAATAAATAGAGAACAGTCAGGCTTTCGAAAAGGCCACTCATGTGAAACTGCGATTCAAGATACTCTAATAGAGTGGAGAATGAAGATGGATGGAAGTCAAGTTGTGGGAGTTGTATTTATAGATTTTAAGAGAGCCTTTGAGACAATAAATAGAGAAATAATGTTATGTAAATTAAAAAAATATGGAATAGGAGGGAATGTGTTGGAGTGGTTCAGATCATATTTATACAACAGAAAGCAAAGAGTACAGTATAACAATCAACTATCGGATGAATTGGAAGTTAATTTTGGTGTTCCACAAGGCTCAAAACTTGGACCAATTTTATTCATATTATACATTAATGACGTTGTCGATGCACTAAAAAAATGTGATTGTAAATGCAAATTATTCGCAGATGACATGATGTTGTATGTGTCCAATAATAATTTAGAATATATACAGAACGAATTAAATGAGGGACTAAAGATACTACATAAGTGGCTGAACGAAAACTCTCTGAAAATAAATGTAAAAAAAACTGTTTTTATGACAATACATGACCCAAGGAAAATGAATATAAAAAATAAATGTATGATAAAAATAGGGGAAGAAAAAATTGATGAAGTTCGCGAAACCAAATATCTTGGTGTTGTAATTGACGAACACCTATTAATGGGGAGTCATACGTGGTATATTGCAAAAAAAGTTGGAAAAAAAGTGGGATTTTTGAACAGAGTGAAGCGATTTCTTAGTATACCGACAAGAGTTACAATATACAAAACGATTATTGCACCACATTATGAATATTGTAGTTCACTAATGCTCAACTGCAGTGAAGAAAATTTAAATATATTGCAGAAGACACAAAATAGGGCAATGCGTGCGATCTTAATGGTGAACATGTTTATGCCGGTGAGAGGGATGCTATACGTACTTGATCTAATGAGTATTAGAGAAAGAATAGAATACAACGTCCGAGTAATTGTGTATAAAATGAAAAATGGTCTGACACCTCAATATTTGAACGAACACATACGAACTGTGGAGGAAACCCATGGGTACAATACGAGAAATAAGGATAAATTATTGATAAAAAGCACAAAGACTATTACAGCAAAAAAATCTCTTATAATCAAAGGTTTTGAATTATATAATGAATTACCGAAATATGTTCGAGATATAGAAAATTTAGAAAGATTCAAATGGAAACTAAAGGAGTTAATAATGGAAAATAGAACGTTAAGGTAATGTAATGTTAGCATAAATGTGAGAATATGTAAAAAAGAAACTGTAAATATCAAATTATACTACCTATTGTATTTATATTGGCCCTGCTATAAGCAGTAGTAGCTGATGAGCTAAATAAACCATATCAATCAATCTCTCTCTGGCTATAGACGTTCATATAGTACGCAAACGGCTCTCCTTAAAGTTGTTGAGGATACTAGAAGAGCGTCAGATGAAGGTAACCTAACTATCTTAGTCTTGTTTGATTTTAGTAAGGCTTTCGATACGGTACCTCATCTTAATCTGCTCCTCAAATTAGCTAAACTTGGTTTTCATAGCAATACGCTGAAATGGTTTTGGTCTTATCTCTCAAGCAGATCTCAGGCTGTTGTCGATGAAAAGGGCAAGTGCTCAGATTGGTTAAGTATAACCACTGGAGTACCGCAAGGGTCCGTTCTTGGACCACTCCTTTTTATGCTGTTTATTCATGATATTGGCAATGGGATTCGTTACAGCAAAAGAATGCTTTTTGCGGATGACACACAAATTTATTTACACTGTAAACCCTCAGAGCTAAATCAAGCCATCGCGAAGATAACTTATGATTCAAATGTAATAGCTGAGTTTGCACTTCTAAACGGATTGTCTTTAAATGTTAACAAGTCTACAGCTTTAATCATTGGTACTAACTCTTATATTCGTCAAATAGATTTACAAACTCTCCCCAATATTTTGGTCAATCAATCCATATTAAATATTTCTTCTGGAGCTAAAAATCTAGGATTATTTCTTCAATCTGATTTGTCTTGGAGAAAACATATTATGGCCATATCTCAGAAAATAAATGGCATTCTGCACAAACTTAAGCATCACCGAAACTCTCTATCTGTACTACTTAGAGCAAAACTTGTCTCGACTCTCATTCTGCCCCATATCGACTATTGCTGTTTGGTCTATCATGATCTCACCGATGAGTTGAATACTCGACTACAACGATTGGTGAACTCTACTATTAGATTTATATTTAATCTTAAACGTGATGAGCATATAACACAATATCGTAAGCAATTGAAATGGTTGTCGGTTGCGAATAGACGACGGTATTTTCTAGGAATTATTGTTTATCGTAGACTGTACTTAACTGTACCTGAATATATCCGTGAGTTGCTTCCTCTAACAGATCATCACGAGAGGAGATCGTTACGCTTAGCGAGAACTGAAATTTTCAATATTCCGATTCACAGGACTTCTCGCTATCATAATGGTTTTAGGTTATCTGCTACATATTTCTGGCATTCCCTGCCTCATGAGATTATCAATGCGCCTTCCTTGAGTATTTTCAAATTGAAACTCCTCACGTTTTTGCATGACTCTGAGTCATGATTATATTATATGATTATAAGATTACATGATTATATTATTATAAGATTATGAAATTGATTTTGAATTCTAAATTTAAATTATACCTTGTGAAGCTTTTGCGTGTACAATTCTAATTTCTAATTATGATGTACAAATATTGATATATTAAAGTAGGTTAAGATATTATGATATTGTGTAAATACTCATTCATTTATATATTAATGATTCTTATGATCCATGCTTTTAATTGAATTATTGTTTTAATTATCTATCTTACTTATTTTGTAAACAGATTTTTGTATTCTTTCTTTGCCCTATAGCGGAGCTAGGGCATAATAAAATTATCTATCTATCTATCTATCTATCTATCTATCTCTCTCTCTCTCTCCCCCCCCCCTCCCTCCCTCCCTCCCTCTCTCTCTCTCTCTCTCTCTCTCTCTCTCTCTCTCTCTCTCTCTCGCATTAAGAGAAATGTATCGGTACTTACAAGAATAACCATATATAAAGCGATAATTCAACCGCATTTCGACTACTGTGGGTCTATTATGCTGAATTATAATGAGGAATGTTTAGATATAATACAAAAAATCCAAAATAGAGCCATGAGAATAATTTTACTAGTAAACAGGTTCACCCCGATAAGAGACATGTTGGAAGTTTTAAATTTTTTGACAATTCGACAAAGAATGTATGTTAATGTTTGTGTCCTAATTTATAAAATGAAAAACAAATTAACTCCTGAATATTTGGCAGACACAATAGAATTTAATGGAGTAAGTCACAGATATAACACAAGAGATCAAGAAAAGAATCGAAATTATATAAAGATAAACGAAACTAGAACGAAAACGGCAGAAAAAACAATCACATACAAAGGGTTTCAAATGTTCAATAAATTACCGTTGACAATAAAAGAAGAGGCCACACTAAAACTCTTTAAGAAACGTTTGATAATATGGGTAAAGGAAGCATATGTAAGATAGGATAATAAGGGATAAGGATGAATATATTGTATATTGTAGCTAAAAGCTAAATAAATATCTATCTATCTATCTATCTCTCTCTCTCTCTCTCTCTCTCTCTCTTTCTTTCTCTCTCTCTCTCTCTCTCTCTCTCTCTCTCTCTCTCTCTCTCTCTCTCTCTCAAGATTTGGTTTAATCATGATAAAGTAAAATTTCCACTTACCTCTTTGTTTTCCTAGTAGAAAATGAAACTATAGCTTCACTGGATGTTCCTATCACTTTTTCTTCACGAAATATTTGAATAAAACTCGATTTTCACTAAATATTGAGATGTTGCACATACGGTGTTTCACTATGGTATATTGATATTTCGTCACCGGGCAAGTGGACCTCGCATCGTTTCAAAAAGTGAGGGTTCTTGTGAGGACATCGTTCATTGGACGTTCGCAGAGCGCGATGGGTCGGAACCGTTCCCACTTATACCACCGATATGCGCATGTGCGGTGTTGTTTGCAAGTACAGACTCGCAACTCACAAAATAATAATATATAGTGAGTGCGAGTGAGATACAGAACTAGACCAAGAAACAAAGGATTCGAATTTGACAAAAATACTACCCGGTAACCACGAGTACCATCACACGCGAAAAGGTCCCTTATTATGCTTTTATAATTCCCTTGAATGTATAAGTCGCTTGATGGTTTTTATAGATTTGGACACGAGATTCGCATTTCCTTTTTTTATTACTAGATTAGCGGAAAAAAATATTTTTTTTGATAATTTTTCGAATTTTTCAAGATTGTTTTTTAAATATCGTTTAATTCTTTTTTTCAATAACAAATTTGAGTTTGTTTTGAAGGGAATATTCCGAGTTGTGAAAAATATTTAGAAAAAAAAATTCAAAAAATGATGAATTGGCAGAATTAAAAAATTGAGATCCGTAAAAATCGAAGTTTCCTATTACATTATTCGCTCATTCTTTTTAATATAATTTCTTCAATCGTTCTGAAAATATCCTGAAATTTTCAGGATTGTGGTTTTTTTCAAGATATGAATATTCGAATTTGAATAAGATTTTTGAAGTGAAACTTCTCTGTATAAGCACGCTGAGCTTGGGGAGTTACGAAAAAAACTGGTGAGATGATCGGGCGAGGCGAACAGTAGTTGAGAGGAAGATATTGGTAAAGACAGAAACAGAGAGAGAGTGAGAGAGAGAGAGAGAGAGAGTTATGTTTCATATATACTTCATACACAGTACAATCTCTTTCACTCTTGTACATGAGCCTTAAGCCGAGATCTAGAAATATTGTACGAGCAAGAGAGAGTGGTGTGAACGCACATTCCCTTTCTGTCTTTTGCTCATTGCCCATTACATCGTGTTAGCGGGTTAGCCTACGCTACACATACATTGATAGGAGCAAGTGAAAGAAAGAATTGCGTGCGCATATTTTCTTTCTCTTCTTTTCTCTTTGACGGTAGCTCTCACCAGTTTTTTTTAACACCCCAAGCCCAGCGTGCTTATATAGAAGTTTCACTTCAAAAATCTTATTCAAATTCGAATATTCGTATCTTGAACAAAAAAAACACCCTTTTGAAAATTTCAGGACATTTTCAGATCGATCGAAGAAATCATATTTAAAAAAATAAGCGGATGATTTAATAGGAAGCTTAAAAAATTCGGAAAAATTGTGAAAAAAATTTTATGCAAATCGAAAGGAGTCAATTCCAATCATTGATCAATTTGACATGAATGACCCATATATATATATGTATTTTTTCAATGTTCATATGTTAAAAGTATAAGGTGCTTTGATGAAATTTTTTTTTCCAACTTATATCCTGGATGAACATAACATTGTTCAGTTTCTAAATAAAAGAAAATAGAGTTCTTTATATATATTTTATGATTGTAGATCAATTCTACATTATAGTTCACGATCGAGCCATTGAATGAAAAGTTCCTTTCTGAAGCAACCAATGAATAACTGGATATCGAAGCATTTCTACATAAAAATTGTAATTAGGTATATGTTTTCGATCAACGGAACGGAATAAATTGTATTTGAAAAAACTCTGTATACAGATTATCCTAACAATATTTATGAAACTCTTTCATAGAAAAACGAAAACGTATATAGTTTTCAAGAGGGGAAAAAATATTTCCAGTTATTTTATTTTGGCACACAACCAAGCGTCTTGGAAATGAAGACTTTATAGAAACAAACACGAAAAACATCGCCGTGCTATAGAGGAGACTATCTGTCGATCGGGTACACGAGGTGAACCCCTACAACGTTGGTATTATATTTTAACGTCGAGCACTGCTGGCTCGTATACCAAAAAACAGTTAATCCTCATAACAAACCCGCTGACCGGCAGCAGTGCCGAACTATTTACATAGAGAATACAAAAGCTCCTTGAAGAGTTACACCGGCAGCGAGACGTCTAGCGTAAGTGGCGCTGAAAATCTACCCCTTCCGCCACCATCGGTATGGCCTAAGGGACGATTCAGCGCATTCAACTTTGAAACACCGTGAGTGACAGTGTATTTTTCTCGAAATTTTCAAAAACGAATTACTCTGCGATTTGAAAATTCAGCGATATTGAAGAGAAGCATTTGACGATATTATATTCTAGAGCAGTGGTGATTAAAAAAGGTAAGTGGAAATTCAGTTTTCCAATTCGTTAAAGAAGACAAGGAGAAAAAAGTAGTCATTGTTAGAAGTTCTTTATACATTGGTTTATACGTTGGAACGGAATTGGTTTGGATGCATAAAATGAAGTGTAATAAAAGTTGATGTATTCCCTCTTGCAAATATTCATTTTCGACGTCTGACTGGTATATATATAAATGTGGGAAAAATTTTTGTACAGTACCTGCGTTAAAAGAACCACACGGAAATTACTGGCAAGAAATACAATTGTAAATTTTTTAACCAAAAAGAAATTGTGTGAAATGCTGCTATATTTAAAATTTCGATGGAAAATATAAACCTCGTCGATCTAAAAACAAAATTTGCAATAATAGAATACGTCATATATATAGAACAATAATAAAGTTTCCGTTTCACGATTGCCGATGAAATATTTTTCGAAAAAAATCATCAATGAAAAATGTAATATTATATAAAAGAATATCGACCACTTAAAACTTATGTTATGCTCGAGATGCAACTTTTAATTAAAACATTTGGGTGTCCTGCTGAAATTCTAATTTCACCTTGAAATCTGCCATACAGTCGTATTTCTATATATGTATATTCGTCCTGCTACATTATTGAGGCATTTCACGATACTTCGATCTGTCGAGATATCGATCACTTTTGATTTTTCTGGAATTTTTTTAAAACATAAATAATATTCACGCTAATTTTTAGACATCTTTCTTACGTCTTTTAAGATTATTTTTCAAAAAATCGAGATTATAAAAAGTTTAAAGACGTTTTAACGATTATAGAAAAGTTTAATCTTTTAGACTATGGACTTATCGACAAATTTCTATAGATTCATTTTTTATTTTCGTTCATACTACTACATACGAAAGTAAAAGAAAAAATGATCAATCTTTGCTGACAACTTTTTTTCTTGCATCTATACAAAAACTTTTTTTTTAAGACGATTACCTTTTTTTCTATTTTGCAAAACAATCTCTAATAAAATAGAGATTTTTATTAGAGATTGCTGATTCAGCAATCATCAGTCTTTACCGCTGGTCCGCTTGGGCCTATTTCTTTTCGATTCTTTCTTGAATGCATTAAATTTTTTTTATGGTCTAATTTTTTTGTTCAAAACTTAGATTTCAATCAAAGATATATGCAATGGCATTATTTTCAAGCTTAGTTTGATAATAAGCAAATGGGTAATTTCAATTTTCATCGAATTTTTTTTAACACTTGCAATACTGATGGATGTTCATTCTAATACACATTGTTCAAGATATAGACAAATTTATTGAAGAATTTTTTTCCAACACCTTTCTAGAAAGCGTAATAAAAATAATGCATAATGCTGGAATTTATAAATAAAAGTAATCATGTAATTATTTACGTCGTTGATTGGAATATTATTTGTAGAAAAAACTTACAAAATTTCGATTTGAAACAATTTTGTATTGAATGAAAAATTCCACCCATAAAAAAAACTTTAAAAAAAATTTTTTTTTAATTGTAAAAAAAATTATTTCATAAAAAAAAATACAGAACAATTCGAAAAAAATTTTACAAATCTTGAAAAAACGTTATATTAAAAAAAAAACTAATCTGCATCTATTTTTTAAAGTGTCAAAAGAATCAAATAACAAGTAAAAAATAATAAACCGAAAAATCGCCCTTGAAATCATTTTGGAAACCGATGCCTCATTCTTCTTATTTGATTCGAACAGCTAAATCAACTGAAAAAAACTCCATCTAATTTACGTGCGGCATTAAAATTTATTATATTAATTCGAGGCCAAGTATTTTCTAATGAATTGAAAAAAGTTACCATTTGAATTACGTGCAGCATTAAAATTTATGATATCAATCGGTGAACAAGTATTTTATTAGTAAATCCAAATTTTGACATTATTAAATTCTTCTAAGAAGCTTTTAAATCCAAAAAAATCACATGAAAGCTAGTCATTTCTTACTCTATGGTGGCAGAGACTTATAAGAAAATCGATTCTTCTCAGACTTTCAGGATCCTCTGGTATTATTCACAAAATTCGACGTCGATTGGATCGATACAAATTATGTTTAAATATGTGTTAAAAGTACTTGTTCGGCCCATCCCTATTCATTTAAATAAAAATCAATCATGAAAAAATGGAATTGTATGGCAGAATCCGGTTAAACATTTATTGAAATGCCATTCATTATTAGTTTAATGTTCTTAATAATAGTATAGGTTAGTTCTTATTCCAAATGGAATTCGTTTGCTGGAAGAATAAGTGAGAAGCAAAAATTGCCGTCATTGAATACAAACTGGAGAGTTATTTTTTAAACTTGAACATATATATTGTGTACAATTATTTTCATTTATCAATGGACAATAATATCCCTTGTATATTGCGGAATAATTTGTTTCCGTTTTTTATTAAATTAGTGCAATTAAGTAAAAATTACTTGAAGATAATTCTCTCAATTCCCTCTGCATGAATACTTGTGATCCATCAGTTCTAGACAAGCCCTGACTTTTATTTTGATAAACAATTTAAACGGAAAGTGATCGGCCGGACAAGTACTTTTAACACATATTTAAACATAATAGTAGTAGGTGGTGCACTATGGCGACCCCTACTCCTATCCCCACTCCTATCCCCACTCCTTTCCCCCACTAGGCCGAGCGGCCGGCGTTGTGGGCGAGAGGTTTGCGGGTGTGCGGAGGGGGTGTGAGCGTGTCGTCATAGTGCACCATCGTTTTTTCCGGTGTATATTTTTTATTTTATATTTGTAAAAAATATAAAATAAAAAATCTCTCTTTCTCTATACATTGAAACGTATTTTCTTATTTGTGTTTCTTTTATTATGAAGGATTCGGGACACGAAAGAGGGTGTGAATTAATTTGAGACCTTGTTTGATTGTTTGTCACTTAAAGTTATCGAAAGAATTTATTCAGTAACTTATTTACTAATACAAATGTAAAATAAAGAAAATGAGTAACGAAATATGTGTTTTGTATTGATTTGTCCAGGTTTTACCCCACAAGAAATCTCGTTATTACCGACGAATATGACACCGTGAGAGTATTTTCGAATATGACTGTACTCTCGGATTTTTGACAGAATGATATGAAATAAACGTTATTTAAATCTTCCTGATATGGCTACGCTCGGGCTATCGTTTATTTGGGTGGTATAAATGATAAATTCAATGATTTCCTAAGTTTAAATATAATGCGTGAATTACGATACTTTTCATTGAGAGTGTACGTTCAGTGTGGTGTAAAAGTATATATTTTTACCGCTGTGTATCGTGGCGCTACGTTCACATGATTTTCGCCTTGGCTGATCGAATACAGTCAATATGGCTGCGCCCGCGTGTGACAGCTCGAGTGAGTGTTTCAATTAATTTACAAAGAAAAAAAATAATAAAGTGTCCCGAACAGAAATATTAAATGATAGTTCGCCTTGTGAGTGATCGTGTTTTTAGTGTGTCGTGCGCAATTTTCTTGATCACGTGTGGTATCGACGTAGTCAAGAAGTGATACCTTGACTCTTTTCCCTCCCGATATAACTTTTGTTATTTCCTTCTATAAATTTTATTCCTTTTATCAATTCTGTCCTCCTCGTCACCTTTTTATTACTCTCCTTTAATTTTTCGTGTGGGGAATTACACGAAAATTCCTTTCTTTTCCTTTAATTACTTTTCCTCGTCTTTCGAGGTTAGAAAACTCTCCTCCTGTCTCCTACTTTTGAGCCAGAGACAGTGGAGTAGATTTTTTTTTTTTTTATTATATATATTTTTTTTTTTATTAATTTATTTGATGTCCCCTGGCAGATACCTTTGGGCAACCGTGCAGAGGAGGAGCAGAATTCCTGGTGACGGAGGACCAGTGACGGAGGGAATCTCTATAAAACATCTGGGTAAGTCAAAGTATCACCTATATTATTTATTAGTTGAAAGATATCTGGACAAGCCAATCTTCTCTAAAGAAAACTTCACACTAAGGAAAGTCCAGAAATCTTTCAATGGCCAAATATCCTTCTCACTCCTGGTTTGATTTCGCCACTTCACAGGAGCTGTCGCTCAGTCTTGGATTGCTCCTTGACTGTCGGGCTCTAGCGAGGCTGTATCTTGCCAGGAATGCCTTAGATATTTTGGCAGAGCTAATGCTCGGGTACAGAGAAAGAAGGAAAAAGGTAGCGAGCATGAATTCGCTGTTGAATTTATCTGCTTCCAGAGTCGGCTTTGCTTGTGAGCAATATTTGTTCAATTTAGCCCTCTGGCAGCATATAAATGAACTAAATAATTTATTAACTTATTATTATTATTAATATTTATTTTCTGTTCGCAGGTACTCCTACAGATGGCAGCAGTGGTGCTGCTGGGGCTGCGGCACATAAGTGTGCCGTTACAACATATTAATTTTATTTTTAAAATGGATAAAAAAAAAATCAAAAAAAAATTAAAAAGAAAAAATAAAAAATAAAAAAAAAATAAAAAATATATATTGAAAAAACTCACCGGGGTGACGCGTCTCTCTCCCCGATCCAGGCTCCACGACGCTGTCTCGTGCACCATTGTTTTTCACGCGCGCGCACGCGCGTACACACACACACACACACACACACACACACACACACACACACACACACACACACACACACACACACACACACACACACACACGCGCGCGCGCGCACACAATCTATTCTTCGGCACCGGCCGGGGTGTCGACAACGTCGACGAAGCCGTCGTCGTCGCCCCCCTCGTCGTACCCGTGATAGCCGTCGGGTACCAGCAGCTCGTTCACGAGTACACCCCCGAGATCCCGGCCGTCCTCAGCGAACAGCAGGACGCTCAGGGGGTGCCGTGTAGGAGGGCTTATGACGATGGTCGTAAGAGGCCCCTCGCACAACGCCTCCACCTCGTGGATCGAGTAATAATACTCATCCAAGTAGGCGAGACCGTGGAGGGAGCACTCTATCATGAGCGCTGGTATCACCGCTAATGCTGGTGAGGGGTGGTAGAGGTAGCCTAGATCGTAAAAGGCACTCTCGCCGCGATCTACCAGATACACCTCAACATAATCACAGCTATCACGGTAAACAACCTCCCCGCGGTACGCGGTATACGAGCCCCGCGGTACCACCACACAACTCGCGCCCGGCGTCGCCTCCTCTCTTTGGACGGACCGGCCCAATCTCCTGTCTATAAAATCGTTGTGCAGCAACGACACCACGTGCAAATAAAGCTGCTCTAGTGCGTCGGTACGCACGTAGAGCGACGCAACACTCAGCAGCCGTATCACCCGACACGTGAACGCCGTGCCGAGAAACCCGTAATCCCGGTAACGAGGATACATTTTGAGGGAAAACAAAAAAAAAAGAAAAAACTTGTAGACGGACAGAATATAAGAGTGACCGGGACGAGATACTCGCGCGCGACTCGATTGAAGACTGATGGGCGAAGAAGGCTAAGACGTTTATGCAAATACGTGCTTATGATGAGCACATCATTGCAGGGGTAAAAGAAGGACAGGAGGGGCCGTAAAAACAGCCGACACCTCGGCCCGATGCAGTCATCCTCGTATACGGGGCAAAGGATTCACACATGCCCTCTCGCTCGCTCTCACGCTTAGATAAGGCCGCTCGCGAGGCGCGATGCCTCGCGAGAGCTTGAGGTATTCGCTGCTTCATCAAAACTGCACGTGGCTGCAACCTCGACGGCGTACACCCTCTTACTCGCTCTCGTGCTAGCATACGCGTCAACGTATACGCTCTCGCTCGCTCGCTCTTGAGATGCGGTACCTCGCGCTCACCGGGCACAGCTTCTAAGCAGGCGGGGGAGTACGTCATCGTAGCATTGACATTAAGTCATAGCATAGCCAAGGTATTCGCAGCGGCATCAAAATTGCGCGTGGCTGCAGCACCGATGATGTATGCCCTCTCGCTTGCTCTCGCGCTAACGTATACCCTCTCGCGAGATGTGTTGCTTCGCGAGGGCGTGAAGTGACCATCTCGCTCGCTCTCATTCTTAAGACGCAGCATCTCGCTCGCTCTTTTGCGCGCTGCGATGCCACAGTGTTTGAGAGCTACAGCAGCAGCGATATTCTATGTCGTCTCGCTCGCTCTCACGGTAGTATGTACCCCTCACTCACTCTTTCTCGTTAGATACAGAGATCTCGTACTACAGGGTTGCAGCAGAGATGTCATACGCACGCTCGCTCGCTCTCGCTCATGTGGAATAGCACACCTCTGCCTCACAGAGAATCGTTCTGCTTCGAGCAGTCAATCACTATGAGAGGTGCAGATATGAGAAAATGAGATACGAGAACGAAATTTTCATAAACCTCATATTGAAATTCAAAAAATTATGATCAATGGCAGGAGAGTATTTCAAAACTTTCCAAACACACAAAAAAGTGGCCAAAACTTCCAATGCTTCAAAAAAGAGATTTTTTAAACCACATGGAAATTTTGAAAAAATTGTAATCGCTGCGAAGAGAATGATTTTAAAACTTTCCGATTATTCAAATAATTTGGCCATAACATCCATCGCTGCAAGAAAGAAACCTTCATAAACCTCATATTGAAATTTTGAAAAAATTGTAATCGCTGAGAAGAAAATGCTTTAAAAACTTTCCGATTATTCAAATAATTTGGCCATAACATCCATCGCTGCAAGAAAGAAACTTTCATAAACCTCATATTGAAATTTTGAAAAAATTGTAATCGGTAAGAAGAAAATGCTTTAAAAACTTTCCGATTATTCAAATAATTTGGCCATAACTTCCATCGCTGCAAGAAAGAAGCTTTTATAAACCTCATGGAAATTTTGAAAAAATTGTAATCGCTGCGTACAGAATGATTACTAAGCTTTCCGATTACTCAAATAATTGGGCTATAACTTACATCGCTGCAAGAAAGGAGCTTTTATAAACCTCATGGAAATTTTGAAAAATTGTAATCGCTGCGTACAGAATGATTACTAAACTTTCCGGTTATTCAAATAATTTGGCCATCACTTCCTTCCCTGCATAGAGAATAATTTCAAAAATGTTCAGCTACTTAAAGAATTTAATTCAAAAAAATTCAACAAAAATAAAAAACAATCGAAAAAATTCTGTAAAGAAAAATAAAAAAATTTCAACAAAATTCATAAATATTGAAGACATTGAAAAATGTACTATCCAAGTTACATGTAGTATAAAAATGTATGATATCAATTGGAGGCCAAGTTTTTATTGATAATTTGGAATATTTATCGAACAAATTGGAAACTTTAATGAAATTCATGATAATTATTTTCAAGAAAAAAGTTAATGAAACAAAAGTCATAACGGAAGTTACGTGCAGTACTAAAATGTATTATATCAATTCGAGGTCAAGTATTTATCAGTTATTCGAAATATAATCTCCGGCAACAAATGAGCGTTGAGAATCCTTGTCGGGCTCACAACGTTTTATCAAAATGACTAAAAAATTAATGGAAATAAAATCATTAAAAATTCACATGAAAGTCAATCGTTACTTCAACAAGGTACACACTTTAAAGAATCGAATCCCCTCCGACTTTCAGGATCCCCTGGTATTATTCACAACATTCAACTTCGATTGGATCGGTACAAATTATGTTCAAATACGTCTTAAACGTACTTGTCCGGCCCATCACTTTTTATTAAAATTGCTCATTCGAAAACAAATCAGAGCTGCTCTAAAATGACAAATATAATAAAATCGATAGAAATAAAAATAATATCTTCAAGAAATTTGAACTTGATTGTTCGCAAGTTCGTATAGCAATATCCACTTCTCATCTTCTTCAGTGAACACATACCATTCGGTAAGAACCAATGAAAATGAGAAATAATCAGGCACATTACAAGAAATTTTCGAACCTACTCAGCCATGCAATGTTTTTTTTTTCTATAGTCACGTACACATTTTGATAAATACCACTAGTCGAGTACGACACGTGGATTCCTGAAATTTGGAGAAAAATTATTTTGTTGTGAATTCTGACTCCATATGATATAAATAGATTAATCAACTTTATCTTTCATTTTCGTTTCATTTTGACAAGAGCGATTCGAAGGAAAATTATTTTCTCGGGAATTACTGTTCCTTACTATTAACACATGCATTAACTTCGTTTTTGATTTGTTTTCGAATGAGCAATTTGAATAAAAAGTAATGGGCCGGACAAGTACGTTCAAGACGTATTTGAACATAATTTGTACCGATCCAATCGAAGTTGAATGTTGTGAATAATACCAGGGTATTCTGAAAGTCGGAGGGGAATCGATTCTTTAAAGTGTGTACCTTGTTGAAGTAACGACTGACTTTCATGTGAATTTTTAATGATTTTATTTCCATTAATTTTTTAGTCATTTTGATAAAACGTTGTGAGCCCGACAAGGATTCTCAACGCTCATTTGTTGCCGGAGATTATAATTCGAATAACTGATAAATACTTGACCTCGAATTGATATAATACATTTTAGTACTGCACGTAACTTCCGTTATGACTTTTGTTTCATTAACTTTTTTCTTGAAAATAATTATCATGAATTTCATTAAAGTTTCCAATTTGTTCGATAAATATTCCAAATTATCAATAAAAACTTGGCCTCCAATTGATATCATACATCAAGAGACGCGGTAGCGGCTCGACGCCAAGTATTAAAAGGAAAAACTGCAGCGCAAAAGAAAAGCCAGCGCGAGCCCTGCCGCTACTCTTATATACGCGAATATGCCGGTTTTATGACGTCACAGAATTTTCAAATGGTTCTTACAAATAAACCATTTCATAAAAGAACTTGAAAATTTGTGACGATTTTTTTTCGATTTTTCTCTTTCCATTGGTCTTTGTTGCAAGTAAATCCGTCCAGTAGATCCTGAGATATGTAACGTTAGTGATTTAAAATCCATCATTTCGGGATTTTCATTTTCTTAGAGACAGAGGGGCGTAAGTTACGCTTGTTTACATTTGGAGTTACGTCCTTTGCACGATTTCTTACTTTTGTCACACTCTACGTCACGCACTACGCTGAACGCGGCTACCCCCTCTCCTTCTGCGTCGCCGAGCGAGAGAGACAGAGAATGGGCGCACAGCGGGGGCAATACCAGCTCCTGGTTTGCGCATAAAATATGTATATAATTATATAATATAATTTAAAAAAATGTTCAACTATGAAAAAATATGAGATCTATTGTAACATATACAGTGAATGAATTACGTTTCCTGTAGGAATTCTGAATTTTGGAAATAAAAAAAAATGAGATCATTTTCTAACGTAGCCAAGTACAGTGAATGAATTAAGGTTATTGTGGAATTCATTCGTGTACACTTTTAGCCCTAATCCCTCACTTATTCAGAAAAATTTTCCAGCAAACGTCACAGAGCAACAAAGGTTTCTCGAATGATTCTGCAATTATTAAGAGATTATCATCTGTTTTTATGCTAGCTCGGATTATAAACTTAAAACAGTTTACGCGTACAAGTGCATGCATTGTATCTATACGATGAACTGCACAAATTCATTTTCAACATTACACACAAGCTTGGCGTGCATGGTTTTCAATCGGAAGCTCGGGAAGATACAATTGTTCAAATTTACTATGAAAACAAAAATTAATTAGAATTGTATGAACGAGTGTGAAAAAAACCGATCCCCCAATAAAATAAGAGGGGCCCTGTTATATAATGATTTGGTAAACAATACAGATGGGTGAAATTTGTGGATAAAATTGAACAATTAAACGAACGGATAAAGAAATGAAATCAATCAATCCCTTTATATGCCTTTATCTTGTACGGATAGATACGGCCATTCTTTCATGCCCATACGCATTTTAATTTATCCACGCGTCACTTTCACTCGTTTGTCCGTACACTCTTTTTTTACCAAATGGGCAGATGATTGGATGAATTACACAAGTATTGAAATGGATGAACAAAGAAGTAAGCTGTGTAAACATTGATTTGAGAAAAGAAAACGCGTTGAATACGAAACATTTGGAGTAATGAATTTATCAGTCAAACTAGTCAAGAATAGATATTTTTCTTTGAGTACACAGCGCGGGATTTCACGTCGAACTACTCAATAAAATAGTTGGATGGAAAAGGGATGGCAAATTAAAAAACAATTACATGAGAGGATCATCAAGTTTTCTTCAAATATATGGACGGATGAGGCATTCCTTCGCCGAGCTTCCGATTGAAAACCATGCACGCCAAGCTTGTGTGTAATGTTGAAAATGAATTTGTGCAGTTCATCGTATAGATACAATGCATGCACTTGTACGCGTAAACTGTTTTAAGTTTATAATCCGAGCTAGCATAAAAACAGATGATAATCTCTTAATAATTGCAGAATCATTCGAGAAACCTTTGTTGCACTGTGACGTTTGCTGGAAAATTTTTCTGAATAAGTGAGGGATTAGGGCTAAAAGTGTACACGAATAAATTCCACAATAACCTTAATTCATTCACTGTACTTGGCTACGTTAGAAAATGATCTCATTTTTTTTTATTTCCAAAATTCAGAATTCCTACAGGAAACGTAATTCATTCACTGTATATGTTACAATAGATCTCATATTTTTTCACAGTTGAACATTTTTTTAAATTTATTTATTGACAATGCGAATATAGAAAATCATTTAAAACGACGGTCACGACCTTTTAATACTTGGCGTGCCATTTTTACTTTTTGAAGTTTTAATATTTACTGATTTCACTTCTTTTTGCGAGACGTGACAACTATATAGGAATCGTATTTCATTCACTATATTTGTCAACTTCAGAAAACGATCTCATTTTTTTTTATATTTTGAAGTTTTTTATTGATAATGCAAATATAGAAAATTATTGGAAACTACGGTCGCGACCTTTTAATAATTGGCGTTCTTTTTTTACTTTGTCAATTATTTTTTTTCTAACTTAGCTGATTTTTTAGAGGCGTGACAATATTTACTTAAGAGAAAAAATACATTCCTCGTCTTCGACGAAAATTTTTAAAACGATTTGTTTCAAGTTGAGTGCTTTTCTCTATGTGCCAAAAGCAATCGACACAGCCAATTTTTCTATGTAGACGGACGAAAACTGTGCAGTTATGTTCATGTGAGTTGAAACCTTTTACAAGCAATAATGGTGACGATTTTGATTATCCATTCAGCAAATCGAATTTTCCAATGAAAGATTGGGAAATTCCTATGCAATGGGATGATATTTTCATTTTCTATTCCTTTTTTTGAAAAGCTCCACTTGTTTACTTGGAAAAATGATTTTTGAAACTATCTTCATCTCATTCATGGATTCCATGTTGACATGGATACTGTCAATGGTTTGCAATGTCCAAGGAGATGTTTCCATGGTATTCAATGTCTAAGACCACAGCTTTATGGTTATTGGTGTCCGGTGATATTTTTTCATGGTCTTCTGTAACGTCTGAACCTGCCTCGTCAATGTAAACTATTAAATCGCAGATCTAGATATCGATAACTATGAGGAAATATATCGTAAACCATTGCACCGTTTACCTAAATATCGGGAAATATAAAATTGTCGAATATATATTGAAAAATACGAAGGCATCCACCTAGACATCGAAAACTCTATAGTCGCCAAACTAGACTTCGAAAACTATAGAGCCGACGACCTAGATATCGAAAACCTTAGAAAAACTCACCACACTATCGGAAACTATGGAGCCATTGACTTTCATATCGGGAACCATGGACAAATTCACCTTAACATCGGAAACTATGGAGCTATGGACCGGAATAGTGAAAACTATGAAGTCGTCAACCTAGTCCACGAAAACAATGGGTAAACATACCTGGACATTGAAAACTACGGAGCCGTTGATCTAGACCTCGAAAAGCATGAAAAAAACATACCAGCACGACGAAAGCCATGGAGAAATATACCTAGCCATCGAAAACCATGGAGCTGTCGACGTAGACATCGAAAACAATGGAACCGTCGACCTAGACCATGAAAACCATGGAGAACCATAACCAAACGTCGAAAACTATGGAAATGTTGACCTAGCATCAAAAGCCATGACGGAATATACCTGGACCACGAAAACCATGAAGGAACATACGTAGACATTTAAAACTATGAAGAAATATACCTGGACATCCAAAACCATGGAGGAATATACCTAGACATTGAAAAATATGTAGACACATACCTAGACATCGAAAAGTATGGAGTCATCGACCTAGATCGCGGAAATGATGAAGAAATATACCTAGAGAACAAAAACTATGGAAACTCAGACCTAGCCATCGAAAACTGTGGAACCATCAACTTAGACCACGAAAACCATGGAGAAACATACCCAGACATCGAAAACCATGAAGGAATATACCTGAACCACGAAAACCATGATGAAACATGCCTAGACATTGAAAACCATGGAGGAATATACCTGGACCACGAAAACCATGAAGGAACATGGTTTTCGTGGTCCTTCACACTTGGTCATTGAAAACTGTAGAGCCGTCGACCTCGACTGCGAAAACCATGAAGAAACATACCTAGACCACGAAAACCATGGAAGAATCTACGTAGACCACGAAAACCATAGAAAAACATATCCAGACATCGAAAACCCTGGAGGAATATACCTGAACCACGAAAACCATGGAGGAATCTACCTAGACCACGAAAACTATGGAGGAATCTACCTAGACCACGAAAACCATGGAGCAATGTACCTAGACCACGAAAACCATGGACAAACATATCCATACATCGAAAACCATGGAGGAATATACCTGGACCACGAAAACCATGAAGGAACATGTCCAGACATTCAAAACCATGAAAGAATATACCTAGACATCAAAACCCATGGAGGAATTATCCTAGACCACGAAAACCATGGAGAAGCATACTTGGACATCGAAAACTGAGGAGCCGTCGACCTCGACCGCGAAAACCATTATTAAACATGCCTAGACATTGAAAATCATGGAGGAATATACCTAGACATCGAAACCCATGGAGGAATTATCCTCGACCACGAAAACCCGAGAGAAACATACCTGGACATCGAAAACTGTGGAGCCGTCGACCTCGACTACGAACACCATGAAGAAACATACCTAGACCACGAAAACCATGGAGGAATCTACCTATACCGAGATAACCATGGAGGAATATACCTGGATGACGAAAACCATGAAGGAACATGCCTAGACATTGAAACCATGAACAAACGTACCTAGACCACGAAAACCATGGAGGATTGTACCTAGACCACGAAAACCATGGAGGAATATACCTGGACCACGAAAACCATGAAGGAAAACGTCTAGACATTGAAAACCATGAAGGAAAATACCTGGACATCAAAACCCATGGAGAAATTATCCTAGACCACGAAAATCATGGAGAAACATACCTAGACATCGAAAACTGTGGAACCGTCGACCTCGACCGCGAAAACCATCAAGAGACATACTTACAAGGAACATCACTTTGGTGTCCCCCTCCGATTTTCTTGAAACTGCTGTATGTGAAAGAGCATTCGAAAGTAAGAGACACGTATTTTTTTTTATCGGCGGAAAAACGGTTTTAAGGGGTGAAACCACCCTTGAAAGTAAGGCATGTCAGGGGGTGATTTTGCAGTTTCACCAGCAAGCACTCAACTGATTTTGATAAAACCAAAACCAAAATGTTTCTTATCTGAAGTGATGAAAAGTTCACCCTGTGCACGAAAAAAAAAAAAAAAAACAGGGGGTTAACCACCCTTACATTCTTATATATCTCACGCCACAATAAAAAGGAACGAATATGAAGGAATGAAACGGGTTCTATTTCCATGAAAACATGAAAATAAAGTTCACGTGTTTTTGCATTTTTGCAAAATAGCAGTCTTAAGGGGGTGAACTACCCCTTTTTTGAATTTTCGTACCGTAGGTGGTTTATTTCTGTTTTACATGTTTTTGCTGATTCGAAATATTATAATAGTTTCGAATCAAGATTTTCTGACGTATCGAAGTCAATACAAGACTCTGAATGGGTGAATCTCCCCCACTCGATTTTCCTCTTTATTCGCTATTTCAAAATTTCTCCCTGCATTTCGTTCAATTTGGTTGCTCTGCATCGAAATTACAAATCAAGAGACTCGGTAGAGTCTCGGGACAAGTACATTGACAGCCCTGTCGTCTGCTGGCCCGAGGCTCTCGCCGAGTATACTTTCTCTGAATAAAACGATTCGCCGTGGTGGGGGTAAAATTGGCAAGTGATTTTTTTGAATTACCGAAGTTATGAGTCATCTGAGGCTTTGAAAATCGAACTTTCGGCTAATTAAGAAATTCTCTTTAGATTGCGCCCAAAATCAACACGATCGGTGGCGTAATTGCTGAGAAAAAACTTTGCACGGGCTCAAGATTATGCAAAAGTTACTGACACATCACGAGTTCGACGTATACGTATACGCGTGTTGACGTAGTTAGTGGTAGTAGAGTTGTTGCCTCTACGCATTCTGATTGGCTCAACGATGTCGGCTCCTCCAGCTGCTAGGCCGACCGCGGGTGAGGCTCAAGTGTTAGAAGGCCTAAAATAGCGAACAGGCATTCTGTATATCTATATATGCGTTATACAGAATGCCTGTTCGCCATTTTAGGCCTTCTAACTTTTGAGCCTTACCCCGACCGCGCTCAGACTCCGTGAATATTATATTATATATATATATAAAAACCATGTGTCAGTTTTCGATCATCGTATAAACAAACGGAGTTTTGACATTATGGAATGCGTGTGGGATAAATAAAAAAAAACTTTCGTCATCTAACGAAGTGC
Organism: Venturia canescens; assembly: GCF_019457755.1. Classification (NCBI taxonomy): domain Eukaryota; kingdom Metazoa; phylum Arthropoda; class Insecta; order Hymenoptera; family Ichneumonidae; genus Venturia; species Venturia canescens. The sequence goes on along the minus strand of NC_057425.1, from coordinate 22,903,976 downwards.
ATAGTACTAAAACCTGTGGAATGCTAAAGTAAACCGGTATAAAAGAAGTCGCGTAAATGTAGTCTGTGATCTGTCGTGTGTAAAAAAGAATAAAATAAAAAAATACGCGGTGCATGTCGACGAAACTTTTTAAGATTTCATTAATTCGTTTGACTGAAAATAAGTTTATCATTTATATCATTTGTAAATAGGTTATATGATATCAATACATCGATACGCACATCCGAAACCACCTGAAACTTGTTTTCATACTGAACGTCATTTTGACAGGTGAGGTTATAATCCCCAAAGTGCTGTTGTGTGCAGACTCTAATTAATAAATGAAAATGGTTAGTGAAAAGTGGTTAATATTTATTTTGTTAAAACTTGTGGTATACTAAACCGGTATAAAAGCGGCCGCGTAAATGTAGACTCTGTGTGTGCAAATAAAAAATATAAAAAAATGCGCGATGTATATGTCAACGAAACTTTTCAAGATTTCATTATTTCGTTCGATTGGAAATAAGTGTCAACTGAGATAATCTTTCAATTAAACCAGAGTGCGCGGAATATTGTTCAGTGTAAATATATCATCAGTTGCGTAATAACATATCATATGTAATAATGTAGGTCTTATATACGAGTTCCCTTTGATAGCTGTGTGGTAACGAACCGGCCGGGGTTTGACGTTACGAAGTGCGGGACATATGTAACAAACGTTCGCATAGTTAGTGAATAATATAAATAAGGCAAATCAGTTTATCAAAAATAGGTCTGGAAGTTGTAAGAAAAAATGTTCGTCAACTTATAACGTCAAATTTTGTTTTTGCGATCTGAAATATCATGGTTGATAATTAATAAATCAACAACACACGGAATTGTTAGTGTATAATGTGAGAAACTCGAATCGAATAAATGTTTTCTAATTTATTTCTTGTGTCATCATTATTTTTGAATATTCCCATATTTTGCTTCCTATTGAGTCTGGCTCTGCTCTTTCCGATCCTTGTTTTGAGTCCATCGGTTTGCAGCGGATCGATACATATTATATTAATTGGTTGCCTAATATGTGTCCTTTAATTTTCTACTATTTCTTCATGCTGATTGTGGTAACCTGATTCAAGTGATTTCCGACTATGATCATTATTCGCACATTTTGTATATCAGATTCTCAAAACAGTTTCTGGTGTTGATATAAGTGTAGTTATACTTTTTCCACCTGGCCTGTCGAGTAATAAATTTCGAAACTTGTTCCAAAAAGTCTTTGGATGTTTTTTTTGCTGATAGTATGAAAAGTTGAATCTTCGGAATGCGGTAGGCAAACACAAATTTTGACAACAATACTTATGAAATAACGTGTATGTTGAGTATTCCTATTCCGCAAACTGCGAACATGGAATTATTGGTGAAAACATTCATTACGATATGTCTACAGTTGCTCAGTTTTGGATGCGATTGAGTATAATGCCTGCCAACATCATGGAAACCTACAGAATTTCTGGATGTTATGTGCGCTATGTCATTTTAATGTAACATCATGACTTTGAACAACTTTTCACTATAATACTATATAGATTTGGATCATTGAAATACAGCAAAAATCTGCAAACTATAAAATTTATATACTTTGCCATTCATTTTACTTTTTGACTCTCACTGCAACATAAATATGAAGTGAAAAATTCATTAGAAAAGTCTTCAGTTGCTCATTAATGCTTTGAAATTTGATTTGAAATTGAATGAAAATGATTTGAAATTGCTGTTTTGGGTTTGTTTGGGTTTGTTTGGCTGTTTTCGAAACTCATTGCGCAGATACATTGAATTGCAGCAGATAGCTGCGAACTTTAAAATTTCTGTGGATAAATATATATGCTAAGTATCACTTCCTATCTTTAATTATGGTAACATGTAATGGAACTTGATTCAGCAAGTTTTAAAGTGTTTCTTTTCAAATAGTATTGAAGTTTTTATTACTGCGGTATGGAGCGAATACCTTCAAATTTTGATATTTTTGTGTCGCAGCATGTGTGCCAATCATTTTAATTTTTTACTCCAACCGTAACATGTAATTTCAAAAATTCATCACAAAAGTTTTCATCTTTACTATTTAACTTAATTTTCCTTTTTCTAAATTCCATGCTAAATTTCTGAATTTCTAAATTTATTTCTAAATTATCCTGAAATGAAATTGGTTTCCTCCACAACCAATGCAGGTACCTTAAACGTCTTTGATTTCCGTTGTTCTGTTGAATTAAGTACGCTCAGTTTTTTTGCTTCTTTGAGTTCTGACATAATAAATGTTTCCGGGTGCCTTTTATCTGCAACTATCAAACTGTAGATAATTGGATCTCAGCGGCCACTTGCAAACTTTGGAAATATATTTCATCAGGGGCATGTTTTGGATGACACGAAAACGTCTAGATTCAGAATGCAAAAGCGAAATTTAAAATTGGCCAATTCTGTTGGATTTGTTGTGTCTTGAATTTGATCTGTCTTTCCTCTTTTCCTTTCTTTTTTCTAACGTTATAAGCCGGAAATCATATCTCAGCCCGAACACGCATTGCTACATGCTCTTGAGTTCCCAATGGACAAAACATATTAGAAGACAAGGGGAAAAATCGCCAAAGTCCAAGAATAGATCTGTAACGAAATATTTCCAGTACAATTTTGACGAAAAATAGATCTTTTTTCACGGAAACCAACGTTATAAGCCGAAAATCATATTACAGCCCACGAAACGCATTTCTTCACACTCTTGGATTCCTAATACACAAAACATATTAGAAAATAAGGGGGAATATTACAGACGTGCAAGAACAAACCAGTGCCGAAATATTTCCAGTATAATTTTGACGAAAAATCGGTCTTTTTTCGGGGAAACCAACGTTATAAGCCGAAAATCATATCTCGGCCTCCAACCCACTTTCCACCGTGCTCTTGGGTTCCTAATAGACAAAACATATTAGGAGACACGGGGAAAAATCACCGAAGTCCAAGAACAAACCCGTGCCGAAATATTTTCAGTAAAATTTTGACGAAAAATAGGTCCTTTTTCGTGGAAACCAACGTTATAAGCCGAAAATCGTATCTCGGCCCTCAACCCGCTTTCTACCGTTCTCTTGGGTTCCCAATAAGCATAGCATATTAGAGTAGAAGAAAAAAAATCGCCCAAACCCATGGACAGATCTGTGACGGAATATTTTCTGTACAATGTTGACGAGAAATTTGTTGTTTTTCGTGGAAACCAACGTTATTAACCGAAAATCATATCTCGACCCGCAACACGCTTTTCTTCATGCTCTTGGGTTCCAAATAGACGGAACATAGTAGAGTACAAGGGAAAAAATTGCCAAAGTCCAAGGACAGACCTGTGACAAAATATTTCCAGTACAATTTTGACGAAAAATAGATCTTATTTCGTGGAAACCAACGTTATAAGCCGAAAATCATATTATGGCCCACAACACGCATTTCTTCATGCTCTTAGGTTCCTAATAGACAAAACATATTAGAAGACAAGGAGAAAAATCACCAAAGTCCAAGAACAATCCAGTGCCGAAATATTTTCAGTACAATTTTGAAGAAAAATTGGTCTTTTACGTGGAAACCAACATTATAAACCGAAATTCATTTCTCGGGCCTCATCCCGGATTCCTCCATGCTGTTGAGTTCTTAATAGGCATAACATATTAGAGTATAAGGAAAAAAATCGCCAAAGTTCAAGGGCAGACTTGTGACGGAATATTTTCACGACAATTTTTACGAAAAATTGGTCTTTTATGGTGGAAACCAACTTTATAAGCCGAACATCATACCTAGGGAAAATAAGATTGGGAAAAGTACATTGATGGTCCCTTATTTGCTGATAATTTCATGAAAAAGATTATCCCATAAAAAATGTTCGTATGAGAATGGAATCTATAAAAATGTACTAAGCAAATAATTCATAGAAATTTAAACTAAATTCCTATAGCCATCATAACATAAATGATAAATGAGGAACTTTTGAGAAAAAAGGCGTGATATCAAACCATAAACTTCCCCTAGGGAAAAAAAGGTAGGGACAAGTCCATTGATGGTCCCTTGTTTGATGATATAGAAAAAAGATTCAGAACCAGGAAAAAAATTCTATAGAAATAATAAACGAAAAATTGTTAAGTTCAAAAAAATTCAACAAAAATAAAAAACAATCGAAAAAAATTCTGTAAATAAAAATAAAAAATTTTTTTAAAAATTCATAAATATTGAACAAATTGAAAAATGTACTATCCAAGTTACATGCAGTATAAAAATGTATGATATTAATTGGAGGACAAGTTTTTATTGATAATTTGGAATATTTATCGAACAAATCGGAAACTTTCATTGAAAAATTGACGTTTTACGCATAGGAGCCACTAATCATTCATGATAATTATTTTCAAGAAAAAAGTTCTTGAAAAAAAAGTCATAACGGAAGTTACGTGCAGTACTAAAATGTATTATATCAATTCGAGGCCAAGTATTTATCATTTATTCGAAATATTATCTCCGGCGACAAATGAGCGTTGAGAATCCTCGTCGGCTCAGAACGTTTTATCAAAATTACTAAAAAATTAATGGAAATAAAAAATCGCAGAATCTTTCTTTCGAATAATAAGAACGATGTCAAACCATTTCTTTTTAACCAGACCATATAAAAATCGTTAAAAATTCACATGAAAGTCATTCGTTACTTCAACAAGGTACAGACTTTAAAGAATCGATTCCCCTCCGACTTTCAGGATCCTCTGGTATTATTCACAACATTCAACTTCGATTGGATCGGTACAAATTATGTTCAAATACGTCTTAAACGTACTTGTCCGGCCCATCACTTTTTATTCAAATTGCTCATTCGAAAAAAAATGAGGGCTGTTCTATAATCCCAAATATAATAAAATGGATAAAAATAAAAATAATATATCCAAGTTATTTGAACTTGATTGTTTTCAGGTTCGTATAGCAATATCCACTTCTCATTTTCTTCAGGGAACACATACCATTCGGTAAGAACCAATGGAAATGAGAAATAATCAGGTACATTACAAGAAATTTTCGTACCTATTCAGCCGTGCAATGTTTTTTTTTCGATATATAGTCACGTACACATTTTGATAAATATCACTAGTCAAGTACTACACGTGGATTCCTGGAATTTGGAGAAAAATGATTTTGTTGTGAATTATGACTTCATACAATATAAATAGATTAATCAACTTCATCTTCCATTTTCGTTTCATTTTGACAAGAGCGATTTCAAGGAAAATTATTTTCTCGGGATTTACTGTTCCTTAATATTAACACATGGATTAACTTCGTTTTTGATTTTTTTTCGAATGAGCAATTTGAATAAAAAGTGATGGGCCGGACAAGTACGTTTAAGACGTATTTGAACATAATTTGTACCGATCCAATCGAAGTTGAATGTTGTGAATAATACCAGAGGATCCTGAAAGTCGGAGGGGAATCGATTCTTTAAAGTCTGTACCTTGTTGAAGTAACGAATGACTTTCATGTGAATTTTTAACGATTTTTATATGGTCTGGTTAAAAAGAAATGGTTTGACATCGTTCTTATTATTCGAAAGAAAGATTCTGCGATTTTTTATTTCCATTAATTTTTTAGTAATTTTGATAAAACGTTCTGAGCCGACGAGGATTCTCAACGCTCATTTGTCGCCGGAGATAATATTTCGAATAAATGATAAATACTTGGCCTCGAATTGATATAATACATTTTAGTACTGCACGTAACTTCCGTTATGACTTTTTTTTCAAGAACTTTTTTCTTGAAAATAATTATCATGAATGATTAGTGGCTCCTATGCGTAAAACGTCAATTTTTCAATGAAAGTTTCCGATTTGTTCGATAAATATTCCAAATTATCAATAAAAACTTGTCCTCCAATTAATATCATACATTTTTATACTGCATGTAACTTGGATAGTACATTTTTCAATTTGTTCAATATTTATGAATTTTTAAAAAAATTTTTTATTTTTATTTACAGAATTTTTTTCGATTGTTTTTTATTTTTGTTGAATTTTTTTGAACTTAACAATTTTTCGTTTATTATTTCTATAGAATTTTTTTCCTGGTTTAATAATTTTAGGAACATATAAAACTCGTATTGACCTGGATGGTGTCGGTTTGGCGGGGGGGGGGGGGGGGGGGGGGAAGTTCTCACAACTACTTTTTCGGTGATCATAGAAAGCTTGTAAACTGCACGTAAATGAATAGGTACCATGCTACAGATAAAAATGCCTCTATAAAACACTTTCATAACTTTGGCGGAAAAATAGAGGCGTAGACATATGATCCCGGTGTTTGTGCTAGATAAAAATGTTATCAAGTAGTTATGATCACCTGATATTTTTGGCATTCTCACACACCGAATAACATTAGTCATTCCGAATATTCTTGAGTCATGCATCAGATAAAAACGTTATCAGGCATCGTGAGATTAATAAATATTTTTTTCTTTCGATACTTATTTTCGAAGGCGGTAACCATTAGCATTGTACTAGTGCATTTTTGAGTGAGCTCCAAATCGTGCGTGCTTTTTCTGTGCTTTTGGTGTATTGTGCCTACTACTTTTACCAGCATGAAAGTCAACCCAATCAACGTTATCAAATTGTTACTGGCTACATTTGAAGCTATGAACATTGCACAAACTCCTGTTAATAATGCAGAAATAGAGATGAAGGAGAATTTCGAAAAAATTTTAATCGATTCTATGCAAGATTACAACGGGATTGAGATGATACAGGAAGAAACTCTTGATTTTCAAGAACCATTTAAAGAGTTCGAAGCAATTGCTGTTGAAGATATGATATGGCAAAAGGATGATGATGTCGATTCCGACGCTTGTTCTGGTGACGATGAGCTGAGCTATGATTATAAAAAAAAAGCTGTTGAATATTGGAGATCTGGTAAAAAAAAGAATTACAGTGTTGAAACCGTCAAACAAAAATACAAATCTGTAAAATCCATACGGCAGTTACGACGCTGGGCACAACAACTGAACAAGGGTGGTACATATAAAGAAAAACTTGCTCGAATTTCTGAATACACATTACGGAATATGAAAACTGCTGTAGACGCGGGTGTCATTGTTCATGATATTGACCTTCGAAAGTGGGCTCTACAGGCACAGAAAGAAATAGGCCATGAAGATATACGATTCAAAGCTTCTCATAACTGGCTATGGAAATTTAAGAAATCGCATCGCATTGTTTCCAGAAAAATTAATAAATTTATAACGAGAAAAACTGTGGAGGAAGAAGCGCTTCTGCAAACAAATGCGGACAAATTTGTTCAAGATGTTAAATTACTAATAGAAAAGTATGGGTCAAGTAATGTATATAATTCGGACCAAAGCGGTTTTCAACTGGAAATCCATTCAGCACGAACTTTAGCGATGGAAGGATCGAAAAAAGTTGAATGCGTTGTACAATCAGTGTCTTCAACGACCCATAGCTACACGATTCAGCCAACAATAAATGCCAACGGGAAACTACTTTCTCCACTTTTCATAGTATTAAAGGAGGCAAAAGGTGAATTTGGACCGAGAGTAACGAACGAATTGTTTAAGCCAGATAACGTCATAGTAACAGCATCGAAATCTGGGAAACTTACTTCCGGTGCGTATTATCGTTAAGGGTGCATCAACTTTTTCCAAAATATAGTTATAAATATATAATTTGTTATATGTTTACAGATCATTTTAAAATTTGGATGGAAAAAGTTTTTTTTCCGAATGTTGGAAGTGACAATGTATTACTGATTGATTCCTGGAGTGGACACTGCCCCAAAGTTGTACGTGAAGCCACCCCTCATGATAAAAAAATCATCACAATGATTATCCCAAAAGGTACAACTGGAAAAATTCAACCGCTTGATGTATTTGGATTCAGGATATGGAAAAATTTTGTACGACATTTTTCAGATAGTGTTCTATTAGTGGATGCTGATATAAATTTACATTTGAGGAATAATATAATCAAACTGCAATCTTTGGCCCACAATCAATTGTCATCTCCACGCTATATCAATCTTTTCAAATATTCATGGTTTAAAAGTAATTATATTACGGAAAAACCGGAATATTTCGAAAATCCTGTTGATTTTGGGTTCGGTCAATCAAAAACACACTGTGAAATACCTGGTTGCAATAATATAGCGATTATAAAATGTGCATGGTGCAAAAAATCTTTGTGTTTGAAACATTTTTTTGATGAATATCATTATTGTACAACGTATGAGCCATAATTGCTGGAAATGATAGGTTTTATTATATTTTATTTCGATATATGTACTTATCTAATAAAATCCGATTCTATACTATGAGACGGTTAATGAATTGTTAATGTGTATTGAAGTTTCATTTAAAAAATGTTCGTTAGTAAACAAGATCAACAGCATAGACTTATTCAGACTTCAAAGTTGAATCGTAGTAAATATCAAATGGCTCCCCTCCTCCTTCCCTTGCCCGCCAAGATTGAGGTCAATACGATCATTATACGTTCCTAAAATTATTGAATTCGTAATTTCGATGCAGAGCAACCAAATTGAACGAAATGCAGGGAGAAATTTTGAAATAGCGAATAAAGAGGAAAATCGAGTGGGGGAGATTCACACTTTCAGAGTCTTGTATTGACTTTGATACCTCAGAAAATCTTGATTCGAAATTATTATAATATTTCGAATCAGCAAAAACATGTAAAACAGAAATAAGCCACATACAGTACGAAAATTCAAAAAAGGGGTAGTTTACCCCCTTAAGACTGCTATTTTGCAAAAATGCAAAAACATGTGAACTTTATTTTCATGTTTTCATGGAAATAGAACCCGTTTCATTCCATCATATTCGTTCCTTTTCATTGTGGCGTGAGAAATATAAGAATGTAAGGGTGGTTAACCCCCTGTTTTTTTTTTTTTTTTTCGTGCACAGGGTGAACTTTTCATCACTTCAGATAAGAAACATTTTGGTTTTGGTTTTATCAAAATCTGTTGAGTGCTTGCTGGTGAAACTGCAAAATCACCCCCTGACATGCCTTACTTTCAAGGGTGGTTTCACCCCTTAAAACCGTTTTTCCGCCGATAAAAAAAAATACGTGTCTCTTACTTTCGAATGCTCTTTCACATACAGCAGTTTCAAGAAAATCGGAGGGGGACACCAAAGTGATGTTCCTTTAGACCACGAAAACCATGGAGGAATATACCTTAGACATCAAGAACTATGGAGAAATACACCTGCACATCAGAAACCATAGAGGAATATACCTAGACATCGAAACCCATAGAGGAATTATCCGAGACCACGAAAACCATGGAGAAACATACCTGGACATCGAAACCTGTGGAGCCGTCAACCTCGATCGCGAAAACCATGGAGGAATATACCTAGACATCAAGAACTATAGAGAAATACACGTGGACATGAAAAACTATGGAGAAATACACTCGCACATCAGAAACCATGGAGGAATATACCTAGACATCGAAATCCATGGAGGAATTATCCGAAACCATGAAAACCATGAAGAAACATACCTGGACATCGAAAACTAAGGAGCCGTCGACCCAGACCTCGGTAACCATGAAAAAACATACCTAGACGACGAAAGCCATGGAGGAATATATCTGGACATAAAAAACTATGGAGTCGTCCACCTAGAAATCGAAAATCGCGATAGAATGTACCTAAACCTAGTCCTCCAAAACCCATGAGCTATCGCCCTAGACATCCTCGAAAAATCCAGCGGCGTCGACCAGAATTTTATATTTTTTTATTTTTATTATTTATTATTTAATGTTATTCGTATTATTCAATTTTTTTATTTTATTATAATATTATCATTTTATATTATATATTGTATAATATAATATATATATTATATTATTTATTAATTATAATAAAATATTTATTATAATAATATTTTATTATTAATTAATATTAATAAATAAAATATATATTATATAATTATATACATATTTTATGCGCAAACCAGGAGCTGGTATTGCCCCCGCTGTGCGCCCATTCTCTGTCTCTCTCGCTCGGCGACGCAGAAGGAGAGGGGGTAGCCGCGTTCAGCGTAGTGCGTGACGTAGAGTGTGACAAAAATAAGAAATCGTGCAAAGGACGTAAGTCCAAATGTAAACAAGCGTAACTTACGCCTCTCTGTCTCTAAGAAAATGAAAATCCCGAAATGATGGATTTTAAATCCCTAACGTTACATATCTCAGGATTTACTGGATGGATTTACTTGCAACAAAGACCAATGGAAAGAGAAAAATCGAAAAAACATCGTCACAAATTTTCAAGTTCTTTTATGAAATGGTTTATTTGTGAGAGCCATTTGAAAATTCTGTGACGTCATAAAACCGGCATATTCGCGTATATAAGAGTAGCGGCAGGGCTCGCGCTGGCTTTTCTTTTGCGCTGCAGTTTTTCCTTTTAATACTTGGCGTCGAGCCGCTACCGCGTCTCTTGATTTTATTTATTAATATTAATTAATAATAAAATATTATTATAATAAATATTTTATTATAATTAATATATAATATAATATAATATAATATATATATTATATTATACAATATATAATATAAAATGATAATAATATAAGAAAACAAAAAAATTGAATAATACGAATAACATTAAATAATAAATAATAAAAATAAAAAAATATAAAATTCTGGTCGACGCCGCTGGATTTTTCGAGGATGTCTAGGGCGATAGATCATGGGTTTTGGAGGACTAGGTTTAGGTACATTCTATCGCGAATTTCGATTTCTAGGTGGACGACCCCATAGTTTTTTATGTCCAGATATATTCCTCCATGGTTTTCGCGATCGAGGTTGACGGCTCCACAGGTTTCGATGTCCAGGTATGTTTCTCCATGGTTTTCGTGGTCTCGGATAATTCCTCCATGGTTTTCAATGTCTAGGCATGTTTCTTCATGGTTTTCGTGGTCTAGGATAATTCCTCCATGGGTTTTGATGTCTAGGTATATTCCTTCATGGTTTTCGATGTCTGGATATGTTCCTACATGGTTTTCGTGGTCCAGGCATATTCCTCCATGTTTTTCGTCGTCCAGGTATATTCCTCCATGGTTTTCAATGTTTAGGCATGTTTCATCATGGTTTTCGTGGTTCAGGTATATTCCTCCATGGTTTTCGATGGCTGGATTTGTTTCTCCATGGTTTTCGTGGTCTGGGTATGTTTCTTCATGATTTTCGCAGTCGAGGGCGACGGCTCCACAGTTTTCGATGTTCAGGTATGTTTCTCTCGGGTTTTCGTGGTCGAGGATAATTCCTCCATGGGTTTTGATGTCTAGGTATATTCCTCCATGGTTTTCAATGTCTAGGCATGTTTTATCATGGTTTTCGGGGTCGAGGTCGACGGCTCCACAGTTTTCGATGCCCAAATATGCTTCTCCATGGTTTTCGTGGTCTAGGATAATTCCTCCATGGGTTTTGATGTCTAGGTATATTCCTTCATGGTTTTCGATGTCTGGATATGTTCCTACATGGTTTTCGTGGTCCAGGTATATTTCTCCATGGTTTTCAATGTATGGATATGTTTCTCCATGGTTTTCGTGGTCTGGGTATGTTTCTTCATGGTTTTCGCAGTTGAGGTCGACGGCTCCACAGTTTTCGATGTTCAGGTATGTTTCTCTCGGGTTTTCGTGGTCGAGGATAATTCCTCCATGGGTTTCGATGTCTAGGTATATTCCTCCATGGTTTTCAATGTCTAGGCATGTTTCTTCATGGTTTTCGTTGTCTAGGATAATTCTTCCATGGGTTTTGATGTCTAAGTATATGCCTTCATGGTTTTCGATGTCTGGATATGTTCCTACGTGGTTTTCGTGGTCCAGGTATATTCCTCCATGGTTTTCAATGTATGGATATGTTTTTCTATGGTTTTCGTGGTCTACGTAGATTCTTCCATGGTTTGCGTGGTTCAGGTATATTCCTCCATGTTTTTCGTCGTCCAGGTATATTCCTCCATGGTTTTCAATGTCTAGGCATGTTTCATCATGGTTTTCGTGGTTCAGGTATATTCCTCCATGTTTTTCGATGTCTGGGTATGTTTCTCCATGGTTTTCGTGGTCTAAATTGATGGTTCCACAGTTTTCGATGGCTAGGTCTGAGTTTCCATAGTTTTTGTTCTCTAGGTATATTTCTTCATCATTTCCGTGATCTAGGTCGATGACTCCATACTTTTCGATGTCTAGGTATGTGTCTATATATTTTTCAATGTCTAGGTATATTCCTCCATGGTTTTGGATGTCCAGGTATATTTCTTCTTAGTTTTAAATGTCTACGTATGTTCCTTCATGGTTTTCGTGGTCCAGGTATATTCCGTCATGGCTTTTGATGCTAGGTCAACAATTCCATAGTTTTCGATGTTTGGTTATGGTTCTCCATGGTTTTCATGGTCTAGGTCGACGGTTCCATTGTTTTCGATGTCTACATCGACAGCTCCATGGTTTTCGATGGCTAGGTATATTTCTCCATGGCTTTCGTCGCCTTGGTATGTTTCTTCATGCTTTTCGAGGTCTAGATCAACGGCTCCGTAGTTTTCAATGTCCAGGTATGTTTTCCCATTGTTTTCGTGGACTAGGTTGACGACTTCATAGTTTTCACTATCCCGGTCGATAGCTCCATAGTTTCCGTTGTTAAGGTGAATTTGTCAATGGTTCCCGATATGAAAGTCAATGGCTCCATAGTTTCCGATAGTGTGGTGAGTTTTTCTAAGCTTTTCGATATCTAGGTCGTCGGCTCTATAGTTTACGATGTCTAGTTTGGCGACTATAGGGTTTTCGATGTCTAGGTGGATGCCTTCGTATTTTTCAATATATATTCGACAATTTTATATTTCCCGATATTTAGGTAAACGGTGCAATGGTTTACGATATATTTCCTCATAGTTATCGATATCTAGATCTGCGATTTAATAGTTTGCATTGACGAGGCAGGTTCAGACGTTACAGAAGACCATTAAAAAAATATCAGTGGACACCAATAACCATAAAGCTGTGGTCTTAGACATTGAATACCATGGAAACATCTCCTTGGACATTGCAAACCATTGACAGTATCCATGTCAACATGGAATCCATGAATGAAAAGAAGATAGTTTCAAAAATCATTTTTCCAAGTAAACAAGTGGAACTTTTCAAAAAAAGGAATAGGAAATGAAAATATCATCCCATTGCATAGGAATTTCCCAATCTTTCATTGGAAAATTCGATTTGCTGAATGGATAATCAAAATCGTCACCATTATTGCTTGTAAAAGGTTTCAACTCACATGAACATAACCGCACAGTTTTCGTCCGTCTATATAGAAAAATTGGCTGTGTCGATTGCTTTTGGCACATAGAGAAAAGCACTCAACTTGAAACAAATCGTTTTAAAAATTTTCGTCGAAGACGATGAATGTATTTTTTTTCTTAAGTAAATATTGTCACGCCTCTAAAAAATAAGCTAAATTAGAAAAAAAAATAATTGACAAAGTAAAAAAAGAACGCCAATTATTAAAAGGTCGCGACCGTAGTTTCCAATAATTTTCTATATTTGTATTATCAATAAAAAACTTCAAAATAGAAAAAAAATGAGATCGTTTTCTGAAGTTGACAAATATAGTGAATGAAAGACGATTCCTATATAGTTGTCACGTCTCGCAAAAAGAAGTGAAATCAGTAAATATTAAAACTTCAAAAAGTAAAAAAGGCACGCCAAGTATTAAAAGGTCGTGACCGTCGTTTTAAATGATTTTCTATATTCGCATTGTCAATAAATAAATTTTAAAAAATGTTTAACTGTGAAAAAATATGAGATCTATTGTAACATATACAGTGAATGAATTACGTTTCCTGTAGGAATTCTGAATTTTGGAAATAAAAAAAAATGAGATCATTTTCTAACGTGAATGAATTGAGGTTCTTGTGGAATTCATTCGTGTACACTTTTAGCCCTAATCCCTCACTTATTCATAAAAATTTTCCAGCAAACGTCACAGAGCAACAAAGGTTTCTCGAATGATTCTGCAATTATTAAGAGATTATCATCTGTTTTTATGCTAGCACGGGTTATAAACTTAAAACAGTTTACGCGTACAAGTGCATGCATTGTATCTATACGATGAACTGCACAAATTCATTTTCAACATTACACACAAGCTTGGCGTGCATGGTTTTCAATCGGAAGCTCGGCGAAGGAATGCCTCATCCGTCCATATATTTGAAGAAAACTTGATGATCCTCTCATGTAATTGTTTTTTAATTTGCCATCCCTTTTCCATCCAACTATTTTATTGAGTAGTTCGACGTAAGATCCCGCGCTGTGTACACAAAGAAAAATATCTATTCTTGACCAGTTTGACTGATAAATTCATTACTCCAAAAGTTTCGTATTCAACGCGTTTTCTTTTCTCAAATCAATGTTTACACAGCTTACTTCTTTGTTCATCCATTTCAATACTTGTGTAATTCATCCAATCATCTGCCCATTTGGTAAAAAAAAGAGTGTACGGACAAACGAGTGAAAGTGACGCGTCGATAAATTAAAATGCGTATGGGCATGAAAGAATGGCCGTATCTATCCGTACAAGATAAAGGCATATAAAGGGATTGATTGATTTCATTTCTTTATCCGTTCGTTTAATTGTTCAATTTTATCCACAAATTTCACCCATCTGTATTGTTTACCAAATCATTATATAACAGGGCCCCTCTTATTTTATTGGGGGATCGGTTTTTTTCACACTCGTTCATACAATTCTAATTAATTATTGTTTTCATAGTAAATTTAAACAATTGTCTCTTCCCGAGCTTCCGATTGAAAACCATGCACGCCAAGCTTGTGTGTAATGTTGAAAATGAATTTGTGCAGTTCATCGTATAGATACAATGCATGCACTTGTACGCGTAAACTGTTTTAAGTTTATAACCTGTGCTAGCATAAAAACAGATGATAATCTCTTAATAATTGCAGAATCATTCGAGAAACCTTTGTTGCTCTGTGACGTTTGCTGGAAAATTTTTATGAATAAGTGAGGGATTAGGGCTAAAAGTGTACACGAATGAATTCCACAAGAACCTTAATTCATTCACTGTACTTGGCTACGTTAGAAAATGATCTCATTTTTTTTTATTTCCAAAATTCAGAATTCCTACAGGAAACGTATTTTTATACTACATGTAACTTGGATAGTACATTTTTCAATGTCTTCAATATTTATGAATTTTGTTGAAATTTTTTTATTTTTCTTTACAGAATTTTTTCGATTGTTTTTTATTTTTGTTGAATTTTTTTGAACTTTCCAATTTTTCGTTTATTATTTTTATAGAATTTTTTTCCTGGTTCTATATCTTTTTTCTATGTCATCCAGAAACAAGAGACCATCAATGTACTTGTCCCAACCTTTTTTTCCCTAGGGGAAGTTTATGGTTTGATATCACGCCTTTTTTCTCAAAAGTTCCTCATTTATGTTATGACGGTTATAGGATTTTAGTATAAATTTCTATGAATTATTTGCTTAGTACATTTTTATAGATTCCATTCTCATATGAACATTTTTTATGGGATAATCTTTTTCATGAAATTATCAGCAAATAAGGGACCATTAATGCACTGTACCCAATCTTATTTTTCCTAGGTATGATGTTCGGATTATAAAGTTGGTTTCCACCATAAAAGATCAATTTTTCGTAAAAATTGTAGTGAAAATATTTCGTCACAAGTCTGCTCTTGAACTTTGGCGATTTTTTTCCTTATACTCTAATATGTTATGCCTATTAGGAACTCAACAGCATGGAGGAATCCGAGATGAGGCCCGCGAAATGAATTTCGGTTTATAATGTTTGTTTCCACGTAAAAGACCAATTTTTCTTCAAAATTGTACTGAAAATATTTCGGCACTGGTTTGGTCTTGGACTTGGGTGATTTTTCTCCTTGTCTTCTAATATGTTTTGTCTATTGGGAATCCAAGAGCATGAAGAAATGCGTGTTGTGGGCAATAATATGATTTTCGGCTTATAACGTTGGTTTCCACGAAATAAGATCTATTTTTCGTTAAAATTGTACTGGAAATATTTCGTCACAGGTCTGTCTTTGAACTTTGGCGATTTTTTTCCTTGTACTCTAATATGTTTCCTCTATTTAGAACTCAAGAGCATGGAGAAAAGTGTGTTGCGGGCCGAGATATGATTTTCGGCCTATAACGTTGGTTTCCACGAAAAACAACAAATTTCTCGTCAACATTGTACAGAAAATATTCCGTCACAGGTCTGTCCATGGAGTTGGGCTATTTTTTTTCTTCTACTCTAATTTGCTATGCTTATTGGGAACCCAAGAGAATAGTAGAAAACGGGTTGAGGGCCGAGATATGATTTTCGGCTTATAACGTTGGTTTCCACGAAAAAAGACGTATTTTTCATCAAAATTGTACTGGAAATATTTCGGCACTGGTTTCTTCTTCCACGTTGGTGATTTTCCCCCTTATCTTCTAATATGTTTTGTGTAATAGGAACCCAAGAGAGTGAAAAAATGCGTCTCGTGGGCTGTAATATGATTTTCGGCTTATAACGTTGGTTTCCGCGACAAAAGATCTATTTTTCGTCAGAACTGTACTGAAAATATTTCGTCACCTGTCTGTCCTTGGCCTTTGGCGATTTTTTCCTAGTCTTCATACCAAGAAAGAACTGATGTAAAGATTTCCTTAATAGAACAGATTTTATTTATCCCTTTTCTTCAAAATTCAAATGAAAGATAGATCAATTTCAAGACACGAAAAATCCAACAGATTTGCCCACTTTAAATGTCGCTTTTGCATTCTGAATCTAGAGATTTCATTTCATCCAAAACGTGCCCTCAATGAAATATATTTCCAAAGTTTGTACGTGGCCGCTGAGGTCTAATTATCCACAGCTTGATAGTTGCTGAAAAAAAGTACCCGAAAACTTCTAACATCAAGGGACTCGGTAGAGTCTCGGGACAAGTACATTGACAGCCCTGTCGTCTGCTGGCCCGAGGCTCTCGCCGAGACTATACTTTCTCTGAATAAAACGATTCGCGGTGGTGGGGGTAAAATTGGCATGTGATTTTCTTTAATTGCGAAGCTCATGAGTTATGTACGGCTTTGAAAATTGAACTTTAAGCTAATTAGGAAGTTCTCTGTCGAATGAGCCCAAAATCAGCATTCTCGGTGGCGTATTTGCTGAGAAAAAACTTTGCACGGGCTCAAGATTATGCAAAAGTTACTGACACATCACGAGTTCGACGTATACGTATACGCGTTTTGACGTAGTTAGTGGTAGTAGGGTTGTGCCTCTACGCATTCTGATTGGCTCAACGATGTCGGCTCCTCCAGCTGCTAGGCCGACCGCGGGCGGGTGGGGTCAAGAGTTAGAAGGCCTAAAATAGCGAACAGGCATTCTGTATATCTATATATGCGTTTTACAGAATGCCTGTTCGCCATTTTAGGCCTTCTAACTTTTGAGTCTTACCCCGACCGCGCTCAGACTCCGTGAATATTATATATATATATATATAAACCATGTGTCAGTTTTCGATCATCGTATAAACAAACGGAGTTTTGACATTATGGAATGGGTGTGGGATAAATAAAGAAAACTTTCGTCATCTAACGAAGTGCATAGTACTAAAACCTGTGGAATGCTAAACTAAACCAGTATAAAAGCAGTCGCGTAAATGTAGTCTGTGATCTGTCGTGTGTAAAAAAGAATAAAATAAAAAAATACGCGGTGCATGTCGACGAAACTTTTTAAGATTTCATTAATTCGTTTGACTGAAAATAAGTTTATCATTTATATCATTTGACAGGTGCGGTTATGATCCCCAAAGTGCTGTTGTGTGCGGATTCTAATTAATAAATGAAAATGGTTAGTGAAAAGTGGTTAATATTTATTTTGTTAAAACTTGTGGTATACTAAACCGGTATAAAAGCGGCCGCGTAAATGTAGACTGTGATCTGTGTGTGCAAATAAAAAATATAAAAAATGCGCGATGCATATGTCAATGAAACTTTTCAAGATTTCATTACTTCATTCGATTGGAAATAAGTGTCAACTGAGATAATCTTTCAATTAAACCAGAGTGCGCGGAATATTGTTCAGTGTAAATATATCGTCAGTTGCGTGATTATATATCATGTGTAATTATGTAGGTTATATATACGAGTTCCCTTTGATAGCTGTGTGGTAACGAACCGGCCGGGGTTTGACGTTACGAAGTGCGGGACATATGTAACGAACGTTCGCATAGTTAGTGAATAATATAAATAAGACAAATCAGTTTATCAAAAATAGGTCTGGAAGTTGTAAGAAAAAATGTTTGTCAACTTATAACGTCAAATTTTCTGTTTGCGATCTGAAATATTATGGTTGATAATTAATAAAACAAGAACACACGGAACTGTTAGTATATATAATGTGAGAAACTCCAATCGAATAAATGTTTTCTAATTTATTTTTTGTGTCATCATTATTTTTGAATATTCCCATATTTTGCTTCCTATTGAGTCTGGCTCTGCTCTTTCCGATCCTTGTTTTGACTCCATCGGTTTGCAGTGGATCGATACATATTATGAATTGGTTGCTTAATATGTGTCCTTTAATTTTCTACCATTTCTTCATGCTGATTGTGGTAACCTGATTCAAGTGGATTCCGACTATGATCATTATTCGCACATTTTGTATATCAGATTCTCAAAACAGTTTCTGGTGTTGATATAAGTGTAGTTATACTTTTCCCACCTGGCCTGTCGAGTAATAAATTTTGAAACTTGTTCCAAAAAGTATTTGGATGCTTTTTTTGCTAATAATATGAAAAGTTAAATCTTCGGAATGCGGTAGGCAAACACAAATTTTGACAACAATACTTATGAAATAACGTGTATGTTGAGTATTCCTATTCTGCAAACTGCAAATGTGGAATTATTGGTGAAAAGATTCATTACGATAAGTCTACAGTTGCTCAGTTTTGGATGCGATTGAGTATAATGCCTGCCAACATCATGGAAACCTACAGAATTTCTGAATGTTATGTGCGCTATGTCATTTTAATGTAACATTATGACTTCTAACACCCTTTCACTATAATACTATATATTTGGATCACTGAAATACAGCAAAAATTTGCAAACTATAAAATTTATATACTGTGCCATTCATTTTACTTTTGGACGCTCACCGTAACATAAATGTAAATATGAAGTGAAAAATTCATTAGAAAAGTCTTTAGTTGCTCATTTATGGATGGATTTGAAATTGCTGTCTTCCAAACTAATTGCGCAGATACATTGAATCGCAGCAGATACCTGCGAACTTTGAAATTTCTGTGGATAAGTATATGTGCTAGTATCATCCACTATCTTTGATTATAGTAATATGGAATGGAACTTTGTTCAGCAAGTTTTAAAGTGTTTCTTTTCAAATAGTATTGAAGTTTGTATTACTGCGGTATGGAGCGAATAACTTCAAACTTTGATATTTTTGTTTCACAGCATGTGTGCCAATCATTTTAATTTTTTACTCCAACCGTAACATGTAATTTCAAAAATTCATCACAAAAGTTTTCAGCTTTACTATTTAACTTAATTTTCCTTTTTCTAAATTC
The DNA here is from genome assembly GCF_019457755.1 of Venturia canescens. NCBI lineage: Eukaryota > Metazoa > Arthropoda > Insecta > Hymenoptera > Ichneumonidae > Venturia > Venturia canescens. Next base: position 22,884,327 of record NC_057425.1, on the reverse strand, counting down.
CATGCTAAATTTCTTAATTTCTAAATTTCTTTCTAAATTATCCTGAAATGAAATTGTATTCCTCCACAACCAATGCAGGTACCTTAAACGTCTTTGATTTCCGTTGCTCTGTAGAATTAAGTACGCTCAGTTTTTTTGCTTCTTTGAGTTCTGACACAATAGATGTTTTCGGGTGCCTTTTTTCTGCAACTATCAAACTGTAGATAATTGGATCTCAGCGGCCACTTGCAAACTTTGGAAATATATTTCATCGGGGGCATGTTTTGGATGACACGAAAACGTCTAGATTCAGAATGCAAAAGCGACATTTAAACATGACCAATTCTATTGGATTTGTTGTGTCTTGAATTTGATCTGTCTTTCCTCGTTTCCTTTCTTTTTTCTAATGTTATAAGCCGGAAATCACATCTCAGCCCACAACACGCATTGCTACATGCTCTTGAGTTCCCAATTGACAAAACATATTAGGGTACAAGGAAAAAAATTGCCAAAGTACAAGGACAGACCTGTGACGAAATATTTTCAGTACTATTTTGACGAAAAATAGGTCTTTTTTCGTGGAAACCAACGTCATAAGATGAAAATCATAAATAATCCATAGAAATTCAAACTAAAATCCTATAGTCAACTGAAAATAAATAAGGAAATTTTGAGAAAAAAGACGTGATATCAAACCATAAACTTCCCCTAGGAAAAAAAGGTTGGGACAAGTACATTGATGGTCCCTCGTTTGCTGATAATTCCATCCATAAAAAAAAACTTAAAAAAATTTTTGTTTTTAAATTGTAAAAAAAATTATTTTATAAAAAAAATACTAAACAATTCGAAAAAAATTTCACAAATCTTGAAAAAGCATTATCTTTAAAAAAAACTAAACTTTATCTCTTTTTTAAAGTGTTAAAAGAATCAAATAACAAGTAAAAAATAAAAACCGAAAAATCGCGCTTGAAATCATTTTGGAAACCGATGCCTCATTCTTCTTATTAGATTCGGACAGCTAAATCAACTGAAAAAAATTTCATCTAATTTACGTGTGGCATTAAAATTTATTATATTAATTCGAGGCCAAGTATTTTCTAATGAAATGAAAAAAGTTACCACTTGAATTACGTGCAGCATTAAAATTTATGATATCAATCGGTGGACAAGTATTTTATTAGTAACTCCAAATTTTGACATTATTAAATTCTTCTAAGAAGCTTTTAAATCCAAAAAACTCACATGAAAGCTAGTCATATATTACTCTATGGTGGCAGAGACTTATAAGAAAATCGACTCTTCTCAGACTTTCAGGATCCTCTGGTATTATTCACAAAATTCGACGTCGATTGGATCGATACAAATTATGTTTACATATGTGTTAAAAGTACTTGTCCGGCCCATCACTTTCCGTTTAAATTGTTCATCCCAATAATAATCAGTGCTTGTCTAGAACTGATGGATCACAAGTATCCATGCAGAGGGAATTGAGAGAATTATCTTCAAGTAATTTTTACGTAATTGTACTAATTTAATAAAAAAAGCAAAGAAATTGTTACGAAATATACAAGGGATATTATTGTGCATTGATAAATGAAAATAATTGTACATAATATATATGTTCAAGTTTAAAAAATAAATCTCCAGTTTGTATTCAATGACGGCAATTTTTGCTTCTCACTTATTCTTCCAGCGAACGAATTCCATTCGGAATAAGAACTAACCTATACTATTATTAAGAGCATTAAACTAATAATGAATCGCATTTCAATAAATGTTTAACCGGATTCTGCCATACAATTCCATTTTTTCATGATTGATTTTTATTTAAATGAATAGTGATGGGCCGGACAAGTACTTTTAACACATATGTAAACATAATTTGTATCGATCCAATCGACGTCGAATTTTGTCAATAATACCAGAGGATCCTGAAAGTCTGAGAAGAATTGATTTTCTTATAAGTCTCTGCCACCATAGATTAACATATGACTAGCTTTCATGTGAGTTTTTTGGATTTAAAAGCTTCTTAGAAGAATTTGATAATGTCAAAATTTGGAGTTACTAATAAAATACTTGTCCACCGATTGATATCATAAATTTTAATGCTGCACGTAATTCAAGTGGTAACTTTTTTCAATTCATTAGAAAATACTTGGCCTCGAATTAATATAATAAATTTTAATGCCACACGTAAATTAGATGAAATTTTTTTCAGTTGATTTAGCTGTCCGAATCTAATAAGAAGAATGAGGCATCGGTTTCCAAAATGATTTCAAGCGCGATTTTTCGGTTTTTTATTTTTTACTTGTTATTTGATTCTTTTGACACTTTGAAAAATAGATACAGATTAGTATTTGCTTTAATATAATGTTTTTTCAAGATTTATGAATTTTTTTTCGAATTGTTTAGTATTTTTTTTATAAAATAATTTTTTTTTAAATTTAAAAACAAAAATTTTTTTAAGTTTTTTTTATGGATGGTTTATTATGCCAGAACTCAAAGCAGCAAAAAAACTAAGCGAACTTAATTCAACGGAGCAACAGAATTCAAAGACGTTTAAAGTACCTGCATTGGTTTTGGAAGAAAACCATTTCAGGACAATTCAGAAATGAATTTAGAAATTCAAAAACTCAGAATAGAGTAGAAAAAGGAAAATTGAAGTATTTAGGAAAGCAGCAGACTTTTGTGATGAATTTTCTAGATTACATGATACGGTTGGAGTAAATGATTTGAATGATTGGCACACATGCTGCAACACAGAAATATCAAAGTTTGGAAGTATTCGCTGTATATCAGTCATATAAACTTCAATACCATTTGAAAAGGAACACTTAAAAACTTGCCGAACCAAGTTCCATTACATGTTACCATAATCAAAGATAAGGGGTGATCCGTCGCATATATATTTGTCCACAGAAATTTCAGAGTTCGCAGGTATCTGCTGCGGTTCAATGTATCTGCGCAATGAGCTACGAAGACAGCACTTTGAAATCTATCCATAAATGAGCAACTGAAGACCTTTATAATCAATTTTTTACTTCATAATATAGATGTTACAGTTAGAGTCAAAATGTAAAATGAATGGCACAGTATTTAAATTGTATAGTTTACAGATTTTTGCAGTATTTTAATGATCCGAATCTACAGCATTATAATGAAAAGTTGTCAAAAGTCATGATGTTACATTAAAATGATATAGCGCACATTGCATTCAGCAATTCCGTAAATTTCTGGGGATGTTGGTAGGCATCATATTTGATCGCATCCAAAACTGAGCAACAGTAGACTTATCGGAATGAATTTTTTTTATAATAATTCCATATTTGTAGTTTGCAAAGTGGAAATACTCACATACATGTCATTCTATAAGTTTTGTTATCAAAATTTGTGTTTGCATACCACATTCCTAAGATACGACTTTTCATATTATCAGCAAAAAAAGCATCCAAAGGCTTTCTGGAAAAGTTTCCAAATTTATCACTCGACAGACCTAATGGGAAAAGAATAACTACACACTATACCAAGACCAGATTTTTTTTTTTAAATCTGATTTACAAAATGTGCAATTCAAGATCATGGTTAGAAACCTCTCGAATCATGTTACCACAATCATCATGAAGGAGTAGAAAATCATAGAACACATATTAGGGAACGAATTAATAATATGAATCGATCCGCTGCAAACTGAGCGGGTGAAAACAAGGATCGGAGAGGGCAGAGCCAAACTGAATATCATGCAAAATATGGGGATGTTTAAAAATAATGACGACACAAGAAATAAATTAGAAAACATTTATTCAATTAAAGTTTCTAATATCATTCTAACAGTTGCGTGTATTTTTGTTCTATTTATTCGTATGTATAACCTATTTACACATGATATATAACCACACCAGTGACGATATATTCGCACTGGACAATATTTCTCGTAATCTGGTTTAATTAAAGGATTATTTCAGTCAACACTTATTTCCAATCGAACGAAATAATGAAATCTTGAAAAGTTTCGTTGACATATATGCATCACGCATTTTTTATATTCTTTTTCACACACACATCACAGACTACATTTACGCGGCCGCTTTGATACCGGTTTAATATATCATAAATTTTAACAAAATAAATAGTTATATGCACTTCTTTAGATGACGAAAATTATTTTTTTATTGATCCCGCATGCACTTCGTAATGTCGAACCTCTGCTCATACGATCAAAAACTGACACATGGTTTGTACATATATATATGTATATCGGTCGAATGTATGACTGCTGTTACCAGCTTTGCTGCGCCGTGTGCTACGTTCTGAAGTTGGCGTCCGATTTCCAATCATCAACAACTAATTTCAACAACCAATCACAACGTCTAAAAATGGATGTCGTCAGATCCAACGAATCAGAAACTCCAGAGCATCAAAGTGCCTTTGATGGTGTTTATAAATACAGACGCATAAATTCTTGAATGTGTTGGTAACTTTTGCATAATCTTGAGCCCGTGCAAAGTTTTTTCTCAGCAATTACAACACCGATCATGCTGATTTAGGGCGGAATCGAAAGAGAATTACTCAATTGGCTTAAACTTCAATTTTCAAAGCTGTACATAACTCATGTGTTTCGTAATTTAAGAAAATCACATGCCAATTTTACCCCCACCACGGCGAATCGTTTTATTCAGAGAAAGTATAGTCTCGGCGAGAGTCTCGGGCCAGCAGACGACAGGGCTGTCAATGTACTTGTCCCGAGACTCTACCGAGTCTCTTGATCATACCCTTCACCGAACATTCCGACTACACAAAAAATTGAATTGAAACTTTCACCACTGCAGAAAGAAATTTTCTGCTTCAGAGCTGTAGCAGTGATACCGTATACCGTCTCGCTCGCTCTCGTCATACCGATCCTTTAGCGAACAATCCTCTCTCTCTCGTTCTCCCGTGAGACGCGATGCTTTATACAGAGCTGTCAAAATTACGCATACGGATGCAGCCTCTTGATGTCTCTAAACAAACCCCATCGATATATATTCTTTATTATATGCTATTTTTGCGGATTCAACCGATTCACTTATGAAGGGCGTATCTCCGCGAGCTAAAGACACAGCTCGGAACAAGAATGTAAAAAAAAAATGAACCCTAGGAAAAAAGGTTGGGACAAGTACATTGATGGTCCCTCGTTTGTTGATAATTCCATCCATGAAAAAAACTTTAAAACAAAATTTTTATAAAAAATGGGCAAAAAAATTATTTTATAAAAAAAATACAGAACAATTCGAAAAAAATTTCACAAATCTTGAAAAAGCATTATCTTTAAAAAAAACTAAACTTTATCTCTTTTTTAAAGTGTTAAAAGAATCAAATAACAAGTAAAAAATAAAAACCGAAAAATCGCGTTTGAAATCATTTTGGAAACCGATGCCTCATTCTTCTTATTTGATTCGAAATGCTAAATCAACTAAAAAAAATTCCATCTAATTTACGTGCAGCATTACAATTTATTATATCAATTCGAGGCCAAGTATTTTCTAATAAATTGAAAAAAGTTACCATTTGAGTTACGTGCAGCACTAAAATTTATGATATCAATCGAAGGACAAGTAATTTATGAGTAACTCCAAATTTCAACATTATGGAACTGTTTTAAGAAGCTTTTAAATCCAAAAAAATCACATGCAAGCTAGTCATTTCTTACTCTATGGTGGCAGAGACAATCGATTTTTTTCAGACTTTCAGGAGCTACTGATATTTCTCACAATATTCGACGTCGATTGGATCGATAGAAATTATGTTTAAATATGAGTTAAAAGTACTTGTCCGGCCCATCACTTTTCATTTAAATCAAATAAAAATCAATCATAAAAAAACGAAACTGTACGGGAGAATCCGTACAAGAGAACATTCATAAATTCTGTAGGTTTCCATGATGTTGGCAGGTATTATACTTAGTCGCATCGAAAACTGAGCAACTGTACACTTATCGTAATGAATGTTTTCACCAATAATTCCACATTTGCAGTTTGCAGAATAGGAATACTCAACATACACGTAATTTCATAAGTATTGTTGTCAATATTTGTGTTTGCCTACCGCATTCCGACGATTCAAATTTTCATATTATCAGCAAAAAAAGCATCCCAAGACTTTTTGGAACAAGTTTCAAAATTTATTACTCGACAGACCAGGTGGAAAAAGAATAACTACACTTATATCAAGACCAGAAACTGTTTTGAGAATCTGTTGTACAAAATGTGCGATTGATGATCATAATTGGAAACCTTTTGAATCACGTTACCACAATCAGCATGAAGAAATAGTAGAAAATCATAGGACACATATTAGGCAACCAATTAATAATATGCATCGATCCGCTGCAAACCGATGGAGTCAAAACAAGGATCGGAAAGAGCAGAGCCCTAAGTAGTAAGGCTATACCAGTTCTAACTCAGGGATCTCAGGGGGGAGCGGGGACGGGGGAGCGCGGGGACCGTTGCGGGGCTGCATGGTATGTGGAGGGGGAAGGTTCTCGGACAGCGGGGGTGCGGCGGCACTTTGAAGAGACAAAAAATTTGGGACAAAGGTTTTTTTTCACCGCACCCTCCAATGACTGATTTATGTTTCCGGTATCAGATTGTATTGGACGAAATTTTGTGCTCTTTCCAAAGATGATCTCAATTATCGGACTCCGTGACCTACGATGTTTGCATGTCACACTAATGACAAATTTATGTGTTTTGTGTTACATTTTTTTGTATTCTTGAGGTGGTGCAAGTTCCGACAAGATTTCTGTTTTCAAAACCAGTTTTAACCGATGGGCTCTTAGGGGGAGTGCGACAACGGGGAAGCGCATTGCGGGGGCTGCATGGTGTGTGGAGGTTCTCAGGGTAACAAAGAGGGGGAGAGGGGATGCAGCGGTCCTGTTTGCGGCATTGCATAGACAAAGTATATTTTCAGGAATAAAAAGAACTCGTGGATGCCCCCCCCCCCCCCCCCCCCTCGAATGACTGATTTATGTTTCCTGCGGAGTTTTAAGAAAAGTCAGTTGAGAAGAAAAGTGCTCTCAATTATTGGAATCCGTGACGGAGACCCCTAATGAGAAATTTATGTGTCCCATATTACATATTTTTACATTCGTGAGATGGTGATGAGATTTCTTTAAAAATGCACCTGCCCTTCCCTCCAACTTTTGACTTGAGAGATGTTTAGAAGAATGTTTTCCGAGAAAAAAAAATGTTCACATTGGACTAGAAATCTTTACAGAGATGCACTCGCTCAATGACAGATTTATGTGTCTGGTGTTGCACATTTTTAACCTGCAGAGGCATTTCTCAAAAGGCGCAAGAAGGGATTTTTGAAGTCAACCGCACTTCCTCGATTAGATCCTGGGTACCACATTCGAGTTTCCAGAAAAGTCAAGATTTTTTCTCCCTCCTACTCATCCCCACCTCAGAAACGAAAAAAAGCGTATATAAAATGAAACAATTTTGAGGAAGGTTCAGACTCTGTTGAGACGACGTAACAGTTACATTTCGAGTCAAATTTCGTTCAGCGCATCATGTCTCTCACCGTCGACATCGCTACCGAGCAATTGCTGCGTATGCAAGCAACTCTCCTGCGGACGTTGGAGCAATTTTTGGTGTGGGAACACCAGTGTGATACCCTCATCGAATCGCTGGAGGAGCAAGTTCGATCGAAACGACCGCGACTGGGATATCACCACTCGGTCACTTCGCAAATCTTGCGTCTCGAATGTTTGAAGCAGGCAACACGCCAACGCTTCATACATTGGGGCGGAGGATTAAATGATCATGGATTAACATGGCGTGAAATTGACAGCGCATTTGAAAATCGCTTGTCAACCGGTGCTGTGATTAATCGTGATCATATCGACCCACGAAAGTTTCTATTGGATGCGTATGAGCTTGTTGAAGAACAAGTGCAGGCTCATATTTGCAAATATAATAGTATAAAAGTGAACACTTCGTTTAACGGAGAGTTTACCGTGGGCGATAAGCGGGCAAATAAAAGTGTCAACACGGGAAATGTTGAACTTTTCACAACATCGGACTTGAGTGAGTGGTATCGGAAGCGAGTCGTGGAGCCGACTCTGAGATCGCTCGAGGAGTTCCAGGAGAGTGACAGTGGCTGGACATTAACATCAATAACAAATTTAACTGTGAACATCAACAAGTACAACGCTTTGCGGGCGGGATGTCACGTTTCATTGGCGAAACGTATACAGTTGAAAAGAGCTGTGGTAAATGTGAAATCGGCGGATAATGCGTGTTTTGGATGGGCTATGATTGCTGCACTTTATCCAGCAGAAAAAAAACAGCGATCGCACATCCTCTTACCCGCATTATTCAACGATATTCAACTTCCAAGGCATCAACTTCCCTATGACGTTGGACCAGATTGGGAAATTTGAGAAGATGAATAATCTCTCAATCAATGTCTATAGCGAGAAGGAGGAAGTCATTCTACCAGTCCGCGTGAGCAAGGAGAAGAAAGAGCGACACTTCAACTTGCTTTACATCGAAGACGTGTCGGGATGTGGAATTGGACACTTCGCGTGGATCAAGAATTTATCCCGGCTCGTTAACTCACAGCTCAATTCTGATGGGCACAAGAAATACATCTGTGATCGGTAAGTATTTTTAATATACAACTGTATACATTTCTTTACGATTATGATAATATACTGTAAATATTTGAAATTTTTTATTGTTATAGATGCCTTCATTACTTCCCAACCATTGATAAGCTGCAGTTCCATGAGGTGGATTGTGGCGTTATCAACGATTGTGCCGTTCGACTACCAGCTGAGAACGACAAATGGTTGGAGTTTACCAATGCCAATCGGAAGGAGCGTCTCCCGTTCGTGGTATACGCCGACCTCGAATGCATCTTGGAGAAGACCAGCGCTGAAGAAAGGGAGAAAAATAAGAGCCAACATCATCGCGTCTTCAGCGTTGGATATTATGTCAAGTGCTCCTACGATGATTCGCTTTCGGGATACCGCCGAGGTGAGGACTGCGTGGAATGGTTCGTAGAAGAACTTAAACAATTAGCTTTGCGCGTAGAAAAGATTCTTCTTACGAACGTTCCGATGAAAGAATTGTCTCCGCAAGAGTGGAGGAAATTTCGGGAAGAAAAAGAGTGCCATATTTGTGAGAAACCTTTTGTCGAGGGTGACGAGCGTGTTCGCGATCATTGCCACTTGACAGGGCAATTCAGAGGTCCGGCTCATTCAAATTGTAATTTAAACTATCAGAATTCGTTTTTCATGCCAATAGTTTTCCACAATTTATCCGGTTATGATGCACATTTTATAATTAAAGAAGTAGCAACTGCGTTCGCGGGGAAAATCGACTTGCTCCCAATAACAAAAGAAAAGTACATCTCCTTCTCGAAAACGGTTCAAACAGGCAAAGACACGCGGAAAAATATAAAATTGCGTTTCATTGACTCGCTCAGATTTCTCAATACGAGCCTAGACAAATTAGCATCCTTTTTAACTGTAGATAAACTCGCGACGTTAAAGTCGCAATTCCAAGATGTAGACCATTTTCATTTATTAACACGGAAAGGTGTCTTCCCGTACGAGTATATTGACAGTTTCGAAAAGTTGGATGAAACGGAGCTTCCACCGCGGGAAGCATTTTACAGCTCTTTAACTGATTCAACAGTTTCCGAGAAGGAGTATGCACATGCGAAAAATGTGTGGGAACGATTTTCAACGCGAACGCTCGGCGAATACAGCGATTTATACTTGAAGACTGACGTATTACTATTAGCCGATATCTTTGAGAATTTTCGCGATACTTGCCTGAAAAGTTATGGTCTTGACCCTGCGTTTTACTACACTCTCCCCGGATATACCTGGGATGCCATGATGAAATATACAAAAGTAAAGTTTGAATTGCTCACAGACATCGACATGGTATTGTTTGTGGAGAGAGGTATCCGAGGTGGTCTTAGTCAATGCTCCAAAAGACATGCCCGTGCCAATAACAAGTACATGAACTCGTATGACCCATCTATTCCATCGTCATACTTGATGTATTTTGATGTGAACAATTTGTATGGTTGGGCAATGAGTCAACCACTGCCGTATGCAGATTTCGAATGGATTGAAGACCTTGCCAACTTCAACATCGAGTCTCATCCATTTGAATCTGAAATTGGCTATATTCTTGAGGTTGATCTGGAATATCCGAAACACTTGCATGATGCACATAATGATTTGCCATTTTGTCCAACGCATGACAAACCTCCGGGCGCGAAGCAAGAGAAGCTTCTTGCCACGGTGAATGCGAAAAAACGATATGTCATCCACTATCGTGCATTGCAGCAGTGTTTGAAACATGGTTTGACAATCACTAAAATTCATAGAGTCTTGAAGTTTAAGCAATCTTCCTGGCTCAAAACATACATTGATTTGAATACACAGTTTCGTACACGTGCGAAAAATGATTTTGAAAAAAATCTATTCAAGATAATGAATAATGCCGTGTTTGGAAAAACCATGGAGGATGTTCGTAGTCACGTCCAAGTTAAACTGTTAACGGAATGGGCAGGTCGATACGGAGCAGAGGCTATGATTGCTAAACCTAACTTTCACAGTCGAAGTATTTTTGCGGAAAATTTAATCGCTGTAGAGTTGCGAAATCTACAAGTCAAATTCAATAAACCGATATATGTTGGCATGTCTATTTTAGATATTTCAAAAACTTGTTTATATGAATTCCATCACGAGTTCATGATGCCGTCGTATCAAAATAAATGTAAAGTCATGTATACGGATACTGATAGTTTAATTTACCACATTGAATGTGAAGATGTGTACGAGGACATGAAATGTAATCTCGACAAATATGACACCAGTGACTATCCCCATGACAACGTTTATGGTATACCGCTAGTCAACAAAAAGGTCCCGGGTCTCATGAAAGATGAGAACAATGGGGCCATAATGACCGAATTCGTTGGACTTAGATCGAAGATGTATGCGACGCGAGTTGAGGGTGAGAACGATGTTAAAAAAGCAAAAGGAGTAAAAAGTAATGTTGTGGCGAGGACCATAACATTCGAAGATTACGTGAAATGTCTCAATGAGCAGATCGAAATGAAGCGTTCTCAATCTTCAATTCGCTCGACATTACACAATGTCTATACCATCACGGAGACAAAAATTGCTCTAAGTCCACACGATGACAAGCGATATGTTATACCTGGAACGGTAGACACGTTACCATGGGGCCATTACAATATTCCCGAATTTCCAGAAGCTATGGAGGCATAGATCATTGTAAATACGAATGTGTGCTTGTGAATGTTAGAGATTGCGAGAATATTTGTACATTGAATGCGAAAAAAAAAAAATTGTGAGAGTGAGAACTTGTTCTCAACATTGATATGAAATAAAAAAAATTTTGTGCGAGAGGACTTTTCCTCAAAAACTTGTAAATTTGTAAATATATGTTGTAATTTATGTAAAATAAAAATTTTTTGTGAAAATCTGTCATTCTTTTTCTTTAATCTGCTTTTCATGCGGAGTTGGGGAAAGGTCGTAAAAATCACTCAGACTTTTGAATTTTCCATCTTTATTGTTTACAAATCATTTTTACTTATCCAACTATTGTGTGTTTTGTCGAAACCTAGCCATTTTACGAACAACTGACTACCACGTTTCTTCAATACTTTTTCAATAAGATATATGTCGGGATGTTTTGCTCGAAGCAGCTCTTGCTCATAGAAACTACCTGCGATGGGTTCATCTTGATGATCTTTTATATTATAAGTAACTGGATTAGTTTTTCTAACTCGATATATTGTAAATATTTCCGTTGTCCAGTTTGGTGTATAACCTTTTTCGAATACATTCTTAAATTTACTTATGCGTACTTTATTACCGATTTTAAATTTTGCTTGGTTTCCAACTTCTGATCTATTGTATACATTACGCAACAGGCGTTTTTCATTCGCAGTGTTCACATCTTTCGGTTTCATTTTTATCGTACGATGTAATGTATCATTATATTTTATAATTAATGTATCGAGAATATCGATCCATTTCCAGTTTCCGCGAAAACTAAATTGAATCCACATTTTATTCTTAAGTGTACGATTGAAGCGCTCACAAATTGATGCTTTCAAATTACTAAATGTAGAATACAAGTGTACATTATACTTTTTCATCAAAGCCTTAAAGTCAGTATTATAAAATTCTTTTCCTTGATCGACGTGAAGATTTTTCGGTATGCGCCCTTTGCTGAGAATCGTCTCCATTGCAGCACTCACATCTTTTCCACTTTTACTCTTCAACGGTGCGGCCCAGGCGAATTTGGAGAATATATCGATGACGGTGAGGAGAAATTTATGGTTGGAGTTGTGTTGTGCATATGCAGACATATCTACAAGATCAGCTTGCCAAGTCTCATCCAGGCCGCGTATATCCACATGTCGACGTGGATAATTCCGCCGAGCTGGCTTATGCAGTTCTTCAACCACCGCAAGCTTCTTTTCACTCATTTTTTCTTCTCCCCCCCCCCCCCCCACAGTCCTCATCAATTGCAGAAGATAAGAGTCTGGAGGATTTTTCACTGACTTATCATTAGATGATCTCGTAAAAACTTCATATCATCATGAAGTTCTGAGATTTCTCTCTTTATATTATCAATTTCTTCACGGAGATGGGCGAGCTCGGTTCTCACACGCTTTTCTGCAGCCGCCACATTCGATTCACACTTTTGATTCGTTGTATGAGTCACACTATGAGTTATAGAATGAATGTGTTTGCTGAATGCACCGAGTGTTACAACATCTCGAGCATTTACTGGCTCGCCAACGTTGCTCAGTCGTTTTCGTTCCAAGTCGTAATGACCGTCCGATGTAATTTTGAATCCAGCACCTGGTTTACCCGGAGGACCTGCACCACGTCTACTCAACTTTCGTCCAAACACATCGACGCTCATGTTGGGAATGTGGATGAAAGCAAGCCATCACATGTTAATAAATGATTTCAGCTTCACGCAACTCCTCGATAATCGATATAATTTCATTCGAATGTGATGAATTTCCAGCAGCTTGCGATGCGAGCAATAAGCGAAGACGATCTACCAGCTCATTTGGATCATCCCAATGAACATAGTCGACAGAGGTATGCTTTCATGCTACCTTATACTGAGGCAGAGCACCACCTTTCTTATCGTTGCTACCGAGCATTTGGGATATATAATTTTTAAATTTACTATTTTTATCCTGACGTACCGCACCCGTGCGTTTATAAAATTTTTTATGAGCATTCGTTGTGATGATAATTTTCTGATATTTCTCCAAGTCATTTGGTGTTAGATATTTGAGTTCGGGCTCTTTTTTAAACAACAGTTCCACCAAGCCAATACTTTTGGGATACTTTTCATCTCCAACCACTATATGATCGAGTTCGAAATGAATTGGTGAATCACCAATCATTAATCTGTTTTGAGCGAGATTTCGTACTCCATACACGCCATCTAATCTTGTTTTGTTATTACTACGCAGTAAGCCCAGATATTCACGTATCAAATTATCAACATCTCCAGATGATTCCAAGTTATCATCGTCCTCATCATCATCATTATTATCTTCATGAATATCATTATCACTATTTTTAGTTAAGGGTACACCGACATTCTCATCAGTAATTGCATCATGCCAAATATCATCTTTGAAAGAAATATCTTGCTTCATGCTATTTTCTCCGAAATTTGGAGACTCTTCCTTCTTCTCCTCCTGCTCCTCCTCCTCTTCCTCCTTTTTAACATTTACACGTTCATTCTTAATTTTAGGTTTTTTCGTATATGAAACTAGTTCTTCTAATGGTTCAACAATCGGTTTAAACACATCTTGCATTTTCTGCTGAGCACTATCACGTCCACTTTTCAACATTCGATGTTTTCGTCTGATTGCATCACTCGCCTTGGCAAGTTCACTCAATACAGCCGTCTCCTTTAAAAGTTCTTTGCGCTTCATGTTGACACGAGTAAGTCAGACTTTAGACTGTCTTGTAAAATCCAGGGGAACAATTATTTATCATCATCATCATCATCATCATCGATAGTGAGGAAAGAATCAAATCCCCTTCTATATCTTCCAGCATTCAACTCACTGTCCTTGTCAATCGTGATGAATCCATACTTGTCCGATTTCCAACACTTGACACACATTTTTTTGAAACTTGCATAAGTCATATCCGTATTGACATGATCATTATATACATGCTTGAGGTTCATATCATCTTGTTTGAATAGCACTATAAAATTTGCATTGTCTCTCACGAGATGTTTCGGAATACGAGTATACGTCTGACAGAGATAAAAACTATCCACAATCTCGTGTCTTCCCATGGAAAAAAATGCTCTCACGTTGTCCTGTTTCTCACACGCTATATCGTCAAAAATGAATATGGAGTTTGGGCGAGCTTCACTAGGTGCCACAACTTGTTCATGCTCGTTAAATTGAAAAAATTCCACTCCTTCCACAGGTTTAAGCATTTGCTCGAGCAATCGGTATTTAGGCTGCTTCAAAGATTTCGAGTATAGATATATATTCTCAAATCTCAAACCATTTGGATGTATTAGGAGCGTGAGTAAGGCATTCGTTTTTCCACAATTCGAGGGGCCACAAAATACGGCTCGAATGCTGTTAGGTAGTAAGTTTCGATGACGCTTCTTCACACTACCCGCTCCAACAATAAATTCATCGAAATTTATTATGGGGAGTTGACCGCTCGAAACTTGTTTCTTCGACTTCATCTCGCATGCGACTGATTGAAAAAATCATATAAATGCAACTTTATAATGTTGGAATAGTCAGTCGAATTGTAACCACTGCGGAGTGATGATTGTACATGATAAACCTGGTAAAGGTTTGGTAAACAGTATAATCAACAATCTCCCCGTGGAACTACATCTACCGGGATATCAATATTGTGGACCCGGTACGAAATTGATCAAACGTCTTGCTCGTGGTGATCCTGGTATAAACGCGCTGGACGCTGCGTGTAAAGAACACGATATCGCATATTCGAAAAATCGTGAAAACTTGGAAGCACGACATCTGGCGGATAAAATTTTGGCTGAACAAGCCTGGCAACGTGTAACCTCGAAAGACGCAAGTCTTGGTGAAAGAGCAAGTGCTTGGGCCGTGACAAACATTATGAAGGCGAAAAAGAAATTTGGTCTAGGTATGAAAGGAGTGACGAAAAAGACCAAAAAAAGTGTTTGCCTGAAAAAGATCATCAGTGCTGCAAAGAAAGCCATGGTTCGTAGTGGTGACCCCCGTGAAATCGTCATGTCAGCATTGAAAGGTGCGCGTGCCAGTGTTAAAGGTGTTAAAGTACGCACGCCTCGGGTTCTACCTGTACCTCGCAAAATCGGCGGTTTATTGCCCTTCCTCGTACCCATCTTTGCCGGCCTTAGCGCCGTTGGTGCACTGTCTGGTGGAAGTGCTGCAATAGTCAAAGCTGTAAATGCTGCTCAAGCGGCTAAAAAGGAATTGGAGGAAAGTAAACGTCACAACCGAACACTCGAGGCCATCGCTTTGGGTAAAGGTTTACATCTGAAACCATACAAACAGGGTTTGGGTCTTTACCTCGGGACAAAAAACGTATAATCACGCTACCACATCAACCACTCACCGACATCGATCTGCTAAAGTATGCGAGAGCCATGAAAATTCGTAACTTTCGTGGGGTTTTCATGCGTGACACTTTGCCTGAAAATGGACCACACAAGCAAGAATCAGCAATCGTGAATTTGGATGAAAATGTGGGCCCTGGGACACACTGGGTTGCATATAAAAAGAATGGTCAACGAGTCACATACTTTGACAGCTTCGGTAATCTCCCACCTCCACCCGAACTCATGAGATACTTCAATGTTGGTAGCGTGAAATACAATTATAAAAAGTATCAGGAATACGATACAATAATATGCGGGCATTTATGCTTGAAATTTTTGTGTGGACAACTAAATCGACGAGACAATTATGCACTATATAAATGAGGACTATGGAGCTGCGTGTTTAGTTCTAAATCTGTGAGCATCATGGATGATAGTTTGACGATCACCACTACTGGATCATCCTCCATACTCGAGGCACAATTTTTTCCACCCATCGAACTATCGCCCGACAAAAATTATACTCTTGGACTCGTCGAGCTGCTCACATTCAATTCGATTCCAAATATCGACATTGGTTGCAATGAATTTCACGTTGGAAATCATGTGGTGACCATTCCAACGGGCAGCTATGAAATTGAAGATATTGAAAAATATTTGAAAACTGAGTTGGCATCTAAAAACATACAAATTCAGCTTAAGCCGAATAATTATACGCTACGCAGTGAAATTGAGTGTAATCAATCGATTGATTTTACATCCAAAAATTCGATTGGACCTTTGCTGGGTTTTACGTCGCGTCGATTGGAGCCCAATAAAAGACATGTGTCCGATCTACCCGTATCCATTCTCAAAGTGAACGCCATTCGAGTCGAGTGTAACATAACCACTGGTGCATACATCAACGGGCGAAAAGTTCACACAATTCACGAATTTTTCCCATCTGTACCGGCCGGCTATAAAATCATCGAAGTACCGTCGAGCGTCATTTATCTACCAATCACAACTCGTCGCATTGACAATATACAGCTTCGTATTGTCGATCAAGACGGAGATTTGATCAATTTCCGCGGTGAAGTCATCACCATAAGACTTCATATAAAATCTCAATGGGCATAATTTACAATCATCGTATTGGCAATATTAATAAGCCAACATGGGATCGCGAAAGCAGTCGTCGATCAACGCTCAAAGAGCTAACACCTCAAAACCTTCTGCTATTGAAGAGTTTGGGTCTCAAAATTCGTGGAGTTCGAGTGTGAGAAATTATCTGCTTTGCTCGTTGTGCATCTGCTGCCTGCAATGGAGGAAGAAATCGTAAACATCCAGACACCCGTCATGTTTGACGAATCCATCATACATTATGAGGTTCATGCTCATCAACCATACGCATCGTCAACATACAACAATAGTGATGAAATACGTATTTCAATCCAGCATCAAGATTTATCAATTCTACCGAGTAAAAGTTCAATTCACATTTGCGGCAAACTGACAAAGGCGGATGGTGCAGCGTTAGCTGCAACGAGCCTCGTCAACAATGCCATTTGTCATTTATTCGAGGAGGTGCGTTATGAACTTAACGCAGTTGAAATCGATCGTAATAAAAAAGTGGGAATCACATCTCTCATCAAAGGATATACATCTCATTCGTCGGCGAGAAGTGCAATGCTTGAGAACACCGGTTGGCTCGATGTTGAGGAGACTAAACAAATTGTAGACGTAGCAGGCAACTTTGACGTATGCATACCACTGAGCATGCTGCTGGGATTTGCTGAAGATTATCGAAAAATGGTGGTGAATGCAAAGCACGAATTGATTTTGACTAGATCACGTTCCGATGATAATGCCATAGTTCAACCAGCCGCTGAAGATTATAAAATTACACTACGGAAAATTGAATGGCTCGTTCCATACGTCACCGTGGCGGATAAACGGAAAATTCAATTGCTGAAATTCATCGCCAAAGATACCCCAATTCCAATGAGTTTTCGTACGTGGGAATTGTATGAATATCCAATGTTACCGGCGACATCGAAACACGTGTGGTCAGTCAAGACATCAACGCAGCTGGAAAAACCTCGATATGTGATCCTGGCATTCCAAACAGGACGAAAGAATAATAAGAGGCAAAATGCGAGTAATTTTGATCATTGCAACGTTACTGATGTAAAATTATACTTGAATTCACAATGTTATCCTTATGGTAATATGAATTTGAATATAGAACAAAATCAGTATGCAGTACTCTACGATATGTATACAAACTTTCAACCGATGTACTACAATAAGGAGGCCGAACCATGGCTTACAAAAGCGGATTTTCTCAAATTTGCACCTCTCATTGTGATTGACTGCTCGAAGCAGAACGATTCTCTCAAGTCTGGACCTGTTGATGTGCGCCTCGAATTTGAAACAAGCACAAATATTCCAGCACAAACATGCGCATACTGCCTTATTCTACACGATCGCATCGTTGAATACAATCCTGTGAGTGGTGGGGTGAGAAAATTGGTATAAAACCGTACCATCAACTTCTTCGGCCAACAGTCATCATGGATTTTGTCATCGATCTACAAGGCTTCAAAGGACCCATCAATGAGTTTATACTCAAAGAAATTTCAATCATTCGTGCGGACGTGAAGAATGCTGAACCTCTCACACTTTTCTTCGCACCACCGTATGCATGGGATTCTCTGCCGACAAAGTATAAAACGACAAACAAATGGCTGGAACGTAATTTTCATGGATTGCCATGGGATTTTGGTGTAATACCATACGATGCTGCAAGAGGAATAATTCAAACTATCTTACGCGGCGCTCATACCATCTTCGTAAAAGGCGGCGAAAAGTCTTTATGGCTGACGAACTTTTTGGATCTGTCAACGGAGATTGTCGATTTGGAGACTTTGGACTGCCCATCGTTGAAAAAACTGCCGAAAAGTCCATCGAAATGCGACCATCACCACCACATCAACGAATCGAAATTTAATTGTGCAACGAAGAATGTAAAATCTTTGCAAAGCTGGTTATACGTATATCATGCATTATGTAATAGAGGGATCTTGGAATAAACAAAACAATTTTTTCATAAATGTGTAATTTTATTTATACAATATTCCTCCTCCTCCTCCTCCTTCAACATACATTTCATCGGTGATTCAGATATATACATTTTTTGCGTTGAGAATATTAGAAATCTCTTTGAGAAAATTCAATAGCGTTCCAATCACCACCGAGATATTTCATGTATAGTTGTCCACAATGAGCCGTTTCCAGAAGTTTCTCGAATACCGCTGGATTCTGGTCGAATGCCTTGACAACTCGCGGTGGCAGGAATACGGTGAATTCATTCCTGATTTCGGCGACGTATCTTTTTCCCCATTTGGTATTTGCTGTCCTCACGTCCGAGATGAGATATTCCTCGTTGACTTGGAGTTCTTTCAGCTTCTTGGCGGGGAGATACTCTGACTTTGCAATGATATTGTTGATGGCGGAGAACTCCATTATGGATATAGTTTTTTGAGATTTTCTTTAAAGAGCAAGTCTTGACTCAACTTTACGAAGACGTGAAGTGATGCTTTTTTCTTCTGGACTCTGCTATTTGTAGTTTTTCCATCTATCCCTACCCCAAAACTGAACCATCCCCTTCCACACGCTTTCAAACAGGTTCAAACGTGATCTATATTGGAATCGATCCAATCTCTTCCGGTGGTCCTTTTTTCTGTACAGGCTCTTTGATTCCGCCGACGTTATGAACACGTGCATTCTAAACTTGTTTAAACACGTTCACAGCATTTCCTACAATTTCGACGTTGTGGAGCAGGACCGTCAATATGGTCGTCCATCGATGATACATTCCAATGTTCAACGCAACGACGTAATAATGCAATCTCACTATCGGATTTGTAGTATTCGGGTAAACGATCCCACAGAATATCTGTATATTCACCAAAGTATTCCTTGAAGATGGTTGGAGATATAATTTGGAGCTCCTCCGATGTCATTTCACAGGGATTTTTTATCCGTAAAGTCCCATAGATGTTTACAAGTCGTTCCATAATCGAGCACTTTTCACAATTTCTACGTCTGGGTCTAGCTGAATCAACATGAGTTCGCACCCAGGGTTGATTGAAATGATCGAAACACAATTGATATGATTGCACATCAGCATCACACTGCAAATACTTGGGTAAACGATCCCATAACGTAGGAATAGAATTACTATAGTACTTTAAAAGCAAAGCCTTCGGCAATGACTCAAGTTCATTTTCCGTTAATGTCGATGGATCTTTTGCTGGATGGATAGCATACATACTAGCACACCTTTCCATCGCGACGTTTACTTTCAGAATAAGCGTTCGATGTGAAAATTTTTTTTTTCTCGGAAAACATTCAAACAACTCTCAAGTCAAAAGTTCGGGGAAGGGCAGGTGCATTTTGAAAAAGAAATCTCGTCGGATCTTGCGCCGTCTCAGGAATGTAGAGATATGTAACACTGGACATTTATCATTAGACGTCGTGTGACGTGCAATTCTCGGAATAACAATATATTTTTTCAAAGATACAAGTCTCAAGTGAAAAGTCGGGGGAGGGGCATTTTGAAAAAGAAATCTCATGAAAACTGGCACCATCTCAGGAATGCAAAAATATGTAGGACACATAAATTTGTCATTAGAGTAGTGCTTTGGTCTGATAATTGAGATCATTTTCGAAAAGAGCAGGTCACTTTTTCAAAAGAAAATTCCGTCCAATGCAATCTGATGATCACACCGGAAACATAAATCAGTCATTCGAGAAGTGCGGCAATCTTTTGTCATCAAAGTGCCGCCGCACCCCCGCTGTCCGAGAACCTTCCCCCTCCACATACCATGCAGCCCCGCAACGGTCCCCGCGCTCCCCCGTCCCCGCTCCCCCCTGAGATCCCTGAGTTAGAACTGGTATAGCCTTACTACTGCCCTAGTTAAAAAGAAAAAAGACAGCGCAATTGAAAGAGAACAGAAATCAAAATTGTTTCATGTATCTATGCATTAGTTTCTGAAGACAGTAATTTCAGATCTATTCAGAAATAAGTAGGTGAAGACTTTAGTAATGAATATCTTCGTTAATATATTCCAGTCGGAACCAAAAAGCTAAAAGATTGGCATACCTGCTATTTCACAGAAATATCAAAATTCATAGGTACTTGCTACGTATCAGTTATACAGACTTTGGTGCTATAGGGAAAAACACTTCAAAATTACATGAACCACATTTTTGAAACTTATTATGACACATTCAAAAAAAAAGTGACAAATACGATGCATGTTGAAGCAAGCAAAATGCTGTAATTTTGTATGCCTCCATGGTTATCCGCAGACAAAATATTTGATCACATCCAAAAATGATCAGGTGTAGACTTACAGACATGAATTTTTCAACCCACAAGATTAGAGGTGTTCATTGCATTTCGAAGATACAAATTTTGATAACATGAAAATTAAGCACCCAATGACTTATTGAAATAAATTTCCAAATTTATCATGTAACAACTCAAATGAATATATCTATACATTATTACATGGCTCAAAGATTTTTCAAAACTTGGGTATATGAACAAGCAATTATGAAGGCTTTTTGTTATAAATATTTCAAATTATGTTGTTGAAATCAATATAAAGAAATAGAAATACGAATATCTCTCGTATTGTCTGGAGAACAAATAGAAATTGGTATGACAATACACTGTAAGCTAAGCAGGTGGAAAAAGGGACCGGTGAACACAGCCAAACTAAATGAAAGAAATTATGACAACAATACATTGAATTACTTGACCAAAGTTTTTTTTAATTTATTTGATTTCGTTTACACACAACCATCCACCTCTTTCTTTAATGTAATTACACAACATAGAATTTCTGTTTGGAAAGAACGTTTTAGAGGTTATAATGAACGAACTTTTTTTTTCTCATTGTTATTATTATTATTATTATTCAACACTAATTAGTCACGTCATTAATAATATCGATTCCTTCCACTTTTCAATAACCACTTTTATTTTTCTACACTCTGCACGCAACAGCACTCCGGCGGTCATAACCTCAAACGTCAACATGACGCGAAATCTCGCAAATTTGCTATCTATATATATATTACGATATCGAAGTAGAACAGATAATTCTTAATTTTTACGACACATTATTCACGTTTTCACTTCTCAATATTTTACTCACTCTCAGTACACTGTATGAGATCAATTAATCCACTTTTGAGGTTTTATTTATTATAGATATTACTGTCGTGAATTGGGCTCGAAACTTATTGAAACTTCTTTTATGAAAAAAATAAAATTGATTATATCCACTGCTATTTCCAATAATGTTTTATTTATTTAAACGAAATTTGCAAATCTTGCACCGTTGATCCACGGGGCTACGATCGCAATCACTTTATAATAACATAACAGACGATAACAGACGGTATACAAGAAAACATTGAGGACTATCAGAAACTTTCTCATCGGCGATTGGTCGAGACGGATAGATTCTCACCGGTGATTGGTTATGATGGGCATCAAGAAGCCCTTGTATGTATCGGTCTGAACCCATATACGGATACGTCAGCTGCGTAAATGTGTTGGTACTTTTTGCATAATCTTGAGCCCGTGCAAAGTTTTTTCTCGGCAAATACGCCACCGAGAATGCTGATTTTGGGCTCGTTCGACAGAGAACTTCTTAATTAGCTTAAAGTTCAATTTTCAAAGCCGTACATAACTCATGAGCTTCGCTATTAAAGAAAATCACATGCCAATTTTACCCCCACCACCGCGAATCGTTTTATTCAGAGAAAGTATAGTCTCGGCGAGAGCCTCGGGCCAGCAGACGACAGGGCTGTCAATGTACTTGTCCCGAGACTCTACCGAGTCTCTTGAAACCCAAGTGATAAATTTTTTACACTGAACAATTTTCAAAACCTCATTTTCAAAGTTGATCTCAAGATGGATAGACGTGCGAGTATGTATGCAATTCATCCATCGAAAGAACCTTGGACATTGACTAAAAATGAACTCGAATCGGTTCCTAAGGTTTTGCTCATAAAATATTATAGCAGATACATTCCTTCATTATGGGAGCGATTACCTGAACATTTGCAAAGTGATAGTGAAGTTCAGTCATATCAATATTGTCACGACCATTTTAATCCACCATGGGTGCGCTCTCATATCGATAATCTAGGACCGCTACGTCGAAACTGCGAAACATGTTTGATCATGGAGCAGCTAGTGAATATTTACGCAATTTATTGTATAAGAAACCCTCGCGAAATGACGACAGAAGAACTCCTGATTATATCTCCATCTACGTTCAAGAAATATTTCAGTGCCTATACGGATATTCTGTGGGAGCGTTTACCATATTATTACAAATCTGATGATGAAATCCAATCGTTCCGCCGATGTCATGATCACTGGAATACATCTTCGATGGAAGATCACATTGATGCTCCTGCGCCTCTACGAAAAAATTGTAGAAAATGTCGAGAGAGTAGACTGTAAAAGGATGGGGGAAGTGACAGCAGCACGTTTGAACCTGATCCTAGGATGCATAGTGAAGGACATGGGGGAGATTTTCGTCGCGTTTGAACTTATCCAGAATTGCAGCTGAATGCGCCGATAAGAAAAAAGTAGAGGGGGTGAATAGTCATCAAGTTCTAGAGGAAGAATCGACAGAACGTCGTCATTCAGGCACCACATTAGTCAGAAAACAGACGAGTTTCTTTTCTTGATCACCCCAAAGAAAAAAAGACAAAAATCACTCTTCAAAACGGAGTTCACGTCATTGAACAAAGTTGCTACCTTGGAAAACAATATTCCAACGAAAAAGCTGATTGAACTTAAGGTAGGGATTGATCATCCAATTCATCATATTCGATCGGTGAAAACCAAATTTGGAAAACGTTACATCGCTAACATCGGAGACCAATTTACGGTCTTTTTACCGGGGAGACTTTACGAGGCCTTCGACCAAAACGAGGACGAATTCGAAAAGCTGTTGGAGACGGCTTAAGCGAGGGAACTCTTCATGGAAGCGTTTGCCGACAAGTGGAGTAAAATTGTGTTCAAACATATTCCAAAATCTTTGTGAAAAAGAAAAAAATCTATAAACATCTATAATTGTGATCATTTTTTGAAAATCATACTAATAATATGAAATATTGTATGGTGATTGGAGGAAAAGGAGATGAGATGTGAAATAAAAAATATGAAAAAAGATATGTATTATAAAATATTATGTTTATTCAAAAATCCCTCGTTCACGCAAAGCTAGATATACATATAACCAACTTCGAAGTGATTTCACATTCGCTTTCGCACAATTATATCTCGAATTCGGATTGTTGTGTTGGTGGTGGGGACAGTCGAGGTGATTCCTCGGCACCTTCTGCAACGATGGACAGTCCAGACTCTCCATATCGATAATTTCCATGGATATATCCAAGAAACTTCTCAGCCGCAAATACTTTTCGCTTCCTTTCATGTATATGACGCGAGCTCGTTGTAAGATGCTTTGAATTATCTCTTTCGCCGTATCGTATGGTATACTTCCATAGTCCCATGACATCCCATGGAAATTTCGTTCCAACCATTTGTTTGTCATTTTGTATTGACCGGGTAGAGCGTTCCAATTATATGGTGACTCGAAAAACAGCGTCAGAGGTTCAGCTTTCTTTACGTCTGCGCGAATGATTGAAATTTCTTTGAGAATGAACTCGTTGATAGGTCCTTTGAAGCCTTGTAGATCGATGACAAAATCCATGTTGACTGCTGGCTGAAGAAGTTCATGGTACGGTTTATACCAATTTTCTCGCCCCACTACTCACAGGATTGTGCTCAACAATGCGATCGTGTAGAATGAGGCAGTATGCGCATGTTTGTTCTGGAATATTTGTGCTTGTTTCAAATTCGAGGCGCACATCAGCAGGCCCAGACTTGAGAGAATCGTTCTGCCTCGAGCAGTCAATCACCATGAGAGGTGCAGATTTGAGAAAATCTGTTTTGTAAGCCATGGTTCGGCCTCCTTATTGTAACCGGACAGGTTCGCGCAAGTTTTCCACTCTCTCGACATTTTCTACAATCGTAAAGAAATTTTTATGAACCTCATATTGAAATTCAACAAAAATATGATCAATGGAAAGAGTGTTTTCAAAACTTTCCCACTACCCAAAAAAAAAATTGGCCAAAACTTCCAACGTTTCAAAAAAGAGATTTTTATAAACCTCATGTTCAAATTTTGAAAAAAAGTCCATCGCTGCGAAAAGAATGATTTCAGAACTTTCCGTCAACACAAAAAAATTTAATCACGACTTTCACTTCTACGAGAACGAAATTTTCATAAACCTCATATTGAAATTCAACAAAATTATGATCAATGGCAGGAGAGTATTTCAAAACTTTCCAGCTATACAAAAAAACTGGCCAAAACCTCCAATGCTTCATAAAAGAGATTTTTATAAACCTCATGTTTAAATTTTGAAAAATTTTTAATCGCTGCGAAGAGAATGATTTCGAAACTTTCCGATTACTCAAATAATCTGGCAATAACCTCCATCCAACAAAATTATAATCAATGGCAGGAGAGTATTTCAAACTTTCCAACTACACAAAAAAATTGGCCAAAACTTCCAACGCTTCAAAAAAGAGATTTTTATAAACCTCATGTTTAAATTTTGAAAAAACTTAAATCGTTGCGAAGAGAATGATTTCAAAACTTTCCGATTACTCAAATAATTTGGCAATAACTTCCATCGCTGCAAGAAAGACACTTTCATAAACCTCATATTGAAATTCTGAAAAAATTGTAATCGCTGCGAAGAGAATGATTTAAAAACTTTCCGCTTATTCAAATAATTTGGCAATAACTTCCATCGCTGTAAGAAAGAAACTTTCATAAACCTCATATTAAAATTTTGAAAAACTGTAATCACTGAGAAGAGAATGATTACAAAACTTTCCGATTACTCAAATAATTGGGCCATAACTTCCATCGCTGCAAGAAAGAAACTTCTATAAACCTCATGGAAATTTTGAAAAAATTGTAATCGCTGCGTAGAGAATGATTACAAAACTTTCCGATTATTCAAATAATTTGGCCATCACTTCCTTCCCTGCATAGAGAATAATTTCAAAAATGTTCAGCTACTTAAAGAATTTAATCATAACTTTCACCGAACATTCCGACTTCACAAAAAATTGAATTATAACTTTCACTATTGTAGTAAAAAATTTTCTATGAACCTCATATTGAAATCCAACAAAATTTTGATTTCTGGAAAGAGAGTGTTTTCAAAAATTTCCAACTACTTAAAAAATGGGGCCAAAACGTTCATCGCTGCAGGAAACTTTTATGAACATCAGATTCGAATTCAATCGAAATTTTGATCGCTGTCAAGAAAATGCTTTCAAAACTTTCCGAGTACACAATCGGTCGAGTGCGTCGGTCGCTCTACGTGCGTACCGACGCACTAGAGCAGCTTTATTTGCACGTGGTGTCGTTGCTGCACAACGATTTTATAGACAGGAGATTGGGCCGGTCCGTCCAAAGAGAGGAGGCGACGCCGGGCGCGAGTTGTGTGGTGGTACCGCGGGGCTCGTATACCGCCTACCGCGGGGAGGTTGTTTACCGTGATAGCTGTGATTATGTTGAGGTGTATCTGGTAGATCGCGGCGAGAGTGCCTTTTACGATCTAGGCTACCTCTACCACCCCTCACCAGCATTAGCGGTGATACCAGCGCTCATGATAGAGTGCTCCCTCCACGGTCTCGCCTACTTGGATGAGTATTATTACTCGATCCACGAGGTGGAGGCGCTGTGTGAGGGGCCTCTTACGACCATCGTCATGAGCCCTCCTACACGGCACCCCCTGAGCGTCCTGCTGTTCGCTGAGGACGGCCGGGATCTCGGGGGTGTACTCGTGAACGAGCTGCTGGTACCCGACGGCTATCACGGGTACGACGAGGGGGGCGACGACGACGGCTTCGTCGACGTTGTCGACACCCCGGCCGGTGCCGAAGAATAGATTCTGTGCGTGTGCGTGCGTGCGTGCGTGTGTGCGTGTGTGTGCACGTGAAAAACAATGGTGCACGAGACAGCGTCGTGGAGCCTGGATCGGGGAGAGAGACGCGTCACCCCGGTGAGTTTTTTCAATATATATTTTTTATTTTATTTTTATTTTTTATTTTTTCTTTTTAATTTTTTTTTTGATTTTTTTTTTATCCATTTTAAAAATAAAATTAATATGTATTGAAGCGAAACACCGACTCGAGAACTTTATTTCAACGACATGGCACGCACGAGTGTTTACACCGGCGGCCATGTTGAAAAACTGTCACTTCGCGAAGCGGCGCTCGGGAAGCGAGGCGCTCAGCGCTGCCAACTCAATTTCGATTCCACAAAATTCCCTAGATTCATGAAATTCTTTATTTTATTGAATATCAATTAAATAATCTTTTTCTTATTAAAAATAATGATGCGAACTATTAAAGAAACATATTTTGAACAAACGGGTGTAAATTTCAGGTCAAAATTACTCAAATTTTTAAGAAAACTTTTCGTTGCGAGATAAAGTGCACAGTGCGCATGCGCAATGACCCACTTTCAACAGACGCGTGCAAGAACGTGACTTTTTGCAAATTGGTGAATAAAGCTAAATAAAAATAATCTTGTGAATGAAATTAATAAAAAAATAATGTCAAATAATAATAAAAGTCATAAAATCGATAAAAATTCATCTGAAATTCGTTTTATTCAAAATTCATTGAATTTCCACACATGCGCATTGTGACTCTAGCTCAATTCAACGAATTGGGACTCACGCGGGGCCTCACCGAGCCAATGAGAGAATTTAGCGTAGGAGTCCCTGGTTCAAGATTAAATCACTGAGCGAATCATGAAACGGGACAAAGTCCATCATATTATTATTATTATTTCCTTTGTTTGAAAGGGTATAAAAACCCGAGCGCGGAAGCTCAGTTGGCTTGTCTCATATCGAATCTCGCCACGCTAGGAGCTAGGAGCCAGTCACGTCTCGAATCCCCGAGAGCTCGACTCGCATGCCATAACCAAAAGCCAGTCTTGCCTCCGGATCTCGCCGCGTGCACTCGCCTTAATTGAAGAGAATAAAGAAACATAAAAATTTTTTCGCTCATTTAAATAGCTCTCAGAACAAAGAGCAAAATAACATCGCTCATTAACACTCAGAATTCAAACAGAATAACACCTTTCCTCCTCACGCTAGGAGGGCCGGGTTCATTCGATTTCGTTTGAACTCAAGAATCCTAGGTGAGTTTCCGATCTATCCAGGAGGGCCGGGACAGTTCGATTCCGTTCTGTCTCAAGATTCTTGGTAGATTTCCAATCCTTTTTCTATCCAAGAGGGCCATGGCCGTTCGATTTCGTTCGGTCACAAGATTCTTGGGTAGGACTCCTACCTTTCCACGCCAGAGGGGCCGGGACAGTTCGGGTTCGTTCTGTCTCAAGAACTCTGGGTGGATTCTTTTCCATCAATGAGTCATTGTTTTCTGAGTGGCGATTCAATTAATTCTCTTTTAAATTCATTAAAAATCATTAAAACCAAACAAGTTTTCTTTATTCTCATAACGAGACAATAGCGAGTCATTTATTATTTTGAGCCAATTAAATTATTTCAAAAAGCGAAATATCTCACTAAAAAATCATAATTTGAATTATATCGAGTCAAAAGAGTGAGATCAACCACAAAAATCCACTCGAACAATCAATTTGTATTGTATAGAGTCAAAAAGTGAGTTTCTAAGAATTATAGCTCTATTATCAAATTATCAAATGAACGAATTATCAAACAAAATCAATTAAAAATTTATCAAGACCAGCGTTGGCGAGAATTATTGAAAAATTATTATTGCAAGCGAAACTATTAATTGTTATTATTCTAATAAAAGCGAGCGTAAATTCATGCGAAGTTTATGATAATTAATTCTGCGAAAATTATTCTTTTTACAAAGAAAAATACCGGAAATAAAATTTTTCATGCAATTAAAATAAAGCTAAAAACACGATTTCAAATAAAAAGCCTTTATTTTTGTAATTTGGTTCAAAACAATTTAAAATTGAATAAAGCATTTGTCATTTCAATTTAATTTCATTTCACTTTTGTTTTTCCTTCATGCCCGCTCTTCTTTAATATAGAATTGCTCGAATCCAGGCGTGACGGTGTGCACAAGCACTAACGTACCGTTACAACTAGTGGCGCCCGAACAGGGACGGGCATTGCGTAGGAAAAACAAGGGTTAGTAAATTCAGTAAATGAAAATTATTCGAAATCTCAAAATGGCTGATAATAAAGAACAAATTGATAGCGCCACTGGCGATTCGGGATTTCAAAATCCAGAGCATGAAATTCAATCAAACGATTTCACGACCACGTTGCCTCCACCCGGTGCGGGGGACATTTTCAATGAATCTAGAGCCAATTTTGGGGACGAATTTGGAAATAAAAGGAATGAAAATAAGGAGGTGAGGTTAGAGGAATTCGGTACGCCCAAATCGGAAAAGGGAAAATTAGAATTTGGAGAAATAAATAATCAATTGCTTGTCAGTTTAATCGAATCAATGCAGGAGATGAAATCTCAAATGCAGAGTATGGCGAATGAAGTCGCGAAAAATAATCAGGCGACAATTGAATTGAGAGCCGAATTTTCTGAAAAATTGACCGTCATGCAGGCTAAAATAGCTTCGGACGTTCATAGCATATACGATCCAATCAAACGTCATGTTACGGGGCTTACTAGAATTGTGCAAGAAAACGAGGCCAAAAGCGCCGTAATCGAAGTAAACGTAGCCCAAATTCAACTCGACGTGAGTGCAATCAAAAAAAGGGTAGAAAATTTGGAGTCAACGGACAAATTACAAAGTCCAAATACAGAGAGCACCCGGATTCATCCACGATTGACGGACATCCCGGAAGAAAACGAAGATGAAGAATCGGATGACGATGAGGAGCAACAACAACAGAGGCAAACGTTCCGGAACGAGATCACATCGACCAACAAAATTAAAATCAAGCCTCCAACATTCGATGGATCGAGCAATAAACGACCAATTAAGTTCATAAAAGAATTTCGGCATTATTGCGAGGTGACGAACCCAACGTTCACCGAAATGAAGTACTTGCTCAGCCAATCACTTGAGAAAGCCGCCAAGGAATGGTGGGAACTGGTCGAGGACCAGGTTAATAGTTTTGAAGACATCGAAAAACGATTTACAAATCGATTTTGGAGTCACGACGTGCAACGAAGAGTGCGTAAAGACCTGGAATTCGGGAAATATCCTGAAAAGCCAGGCAAATTAACAAAAGTGGAATATGCAACTCGGACGTTCGGAGCGGCCCGTGATTTGATTCCACCACCGAGCGATCCGGATATTGTTGCATCGCTTTCTCAGCACTTCACCGAGGAGATTAGAGCCACGATCATAAGTCGTGGGTTCGAAACCCTCGAACAATTGATCGAATTCTTGGAGAAACTGGATCAAAGTGGGCCTGTCAACACGGGAACTGAGGAAGGAAAGCCTCAAAATCAAAAACCGAATAACGACAGAAATGAGCAACGGCCATTCAAAATGCCTCCGCAAAACAACTGGAACAGCAATGGTTACCAGAACAATAATCGCGGAAATCAAAACTGGCAAAATAATCGCCAGAATTGGAATCAGAACAATGGAGGATTCCAAAATAACCGAGGTTACCAAAACACTAACGGTTATAATCAACAAAACCGCAACTTCAATTATCAACAGAATTACGGTAATCAACGGCCGAATAATGGAAATTTCAATCGGAATCAACAAAATGGAGGGCAAAACGGAAATAATCGCCCAAATTACAGCCGTGAGCAAAACCAAAACCAAAATAGAGGACCACCTCAAAACAACGGGGGATATCGGCCACCTGCGAATAATAATGCGCAGCAACCACCGATTCAAACAATAGAGGCGCAAATAGAACCTCAACCCTCTACCTCGAAAGCGGGAAACGCGTAGGCGTTGTACCCGCAATAAACGAAAACGATAATCGAAAAAACAAAAATGATATAAAAATGCGAGGTACAACGAGAAATCAAAAGAAAATTAATAAAATTAGAAATTACCCGCACGACGCATTAAAAATGGACCTCAGGCGCGATGAACAAATTCCAATAAATTCAATTTTCACTGATACTAGAGAGTATTTGATGGGAGAGGAAATCAACGGTGAAGCAGTCCCGATTATTGAATGTCCAGAAATTTATGCGAAAATTGAAGGCATTCAGGTGACAGCTCTCGTTGACTCCGGATCGAAAGTGACTACGATTTCGGAAGAATTCTATCTCGAAAATAAAGAAATTTTGAAAAATTGTCCTCTTTTACCTGTGACGGGAGTCACGGTGAAAGGTGCTATTAAAGGCAAATTGACAAAAATTAAACATTAAATTATGGCTGTAACTCAAATTGGCAAAATAAAAACGTTTATCAAATATCTAATTATTCCTGGCTTAATAAGAGACGTATTGTTGGGAGTAGATTCACTCCAACCCTTGAAAAGTTTGATTGATTTGGGAGAAATGAGTCTCCAGGTCAAATATAATGATGTAGTTGATGTAATTCCCGCAGTGGGACCCTGTGAAAAGGAGAAGAAAGAAAAAATGGAGGAAAATTTGGAAACAGTTTTGATTGAAGAAGGAGCAGTAATTGAAGATCATCTGTAAAATCATGGAAATCAATGGTCGTAAGACTTTAAATCCAAGAAACAAAACGTTGTTAAATAAATGCAGAAGTTGCCGAGTACATCGCACGACGAACAAAAGAATTACAAAAGAAGAAAAATAGGACACAACAAATTACAACCACAAAGAATACAAAGACAAAACATTACAAAAACAAATTGCGACTAAAATAAATTAAGATCATAAAAATTTTAAATAAATTACCCACGGAAAAAAATTATATACCAAAAAATTGAAACAAAAAAAATTTGGCCGTTGTACTTGGCGTTTTTTTTCTAGCTAATATTATCTAATTTACATGTATCTTATACTCACAAATTCGAAAGTCGAGTAAAACGCCAAGTACAACGGCCAAATTTTTTTTGTTTCAATTTTTTGGTATATAATTTTTTTCCGTGGGTAATTTATTAAAAATTTTTATGATCTTAATTTATTTTAGTCGCAATTTGTTTTTGTAATGTTTTGTCTTTGTATTCTTTGTGGTTGTAATTTGTTGTGTCCTATTTTTCTTCTTTTGTAATTCTTTTGTTCGTCGTGCGATGTACTCGGCAACTTCTGCATTTATTTAACAACGTTTTGTTTCTTGGATTTAAAGTCTTACGACCATTGATTTCCATGATTTTACAGATGACTTCCCAGAGGGCATAAATGTACTTGTCTCTAGTTTTTTTACAGCATTCGTGCTGTGTTGCAGGTTTATTTGACGACTTTTTGTGTACTCGAAATCTGAAATTTTATGGGATACATTGAAAAATTGAAATAATGATCATAAAATTGAAACATCTGATCACCCAATAAAGCAGTTTATATATTCACCTACACCCATCTCTCTCTATATATTTATTTTGACATGCTGAAGCCGAATTCCAAAATACCGTGAAAATAGGTGAAAATTGCGAAAAATGGTCGTTGAGCAAAATTTTGTTGACCTAAATCTAGAATGTTTCTCGTGTTTTTCGAAAGTTCTGATAAACAAGGTTTCAGACAATATTTCGGATTTTTCGATTCTCACAAGTGACCCATGAATCTCATTGTCAGTATCCACTTATATATTTGAAGCCCCTGGCTCAAGGAATGTCTTGGTATGAATCAGTTGAGATTTCACACAATCTGGACAAGCGATGAGAATTTTTATTATGAGGTCCAAAAGCTTGGAATATTTCCATGAGGCACCCGAGACTTTGTAAAACCATGTTGACCAATTGATTTTGTTCTTCCGAACAGATGTACCAATATTGCGATCGTAGAAAATCACTCCGTATCGGTTTGAAGTTAAAAGTATTATTAGGAAATTGTGCACCCTTTCCACTGCAAAATCTATCGACGTCAAAAAATCGAATTGAAACTTGAATATTACTTCAGAAATCAATTGACTGTAGAATTTTAATTAAAATTGAACATGACGCTAAACGAGTTTATCAGTTGTGCAGTTTATATTCTGTTTTAGGATGTTTTATCAAAAGGTAATGATTAAAAATGATGAATACAACGTTTTTATCACTCCTTCTTTCGGATTAACAAAATGTTTGCCGGTTCGTTTGCCTGTTTTGCTTTTGAACCAGGCAAATTTCCGGGTCCCTTCCTATTATTGTACCGCGAAACAAGACTCTGCAAGACCGGAAACGAAAAAAAAAACACGCATTAGTTTTGCTATGGCTGAATTTTCAAAAACCCAAGATTTCGCGGTGTCGAGGACGAAATGAACGGTGGTGTGAAAATAATATGTCAACTCGAGGAAAATACAAGAAATAATTCCCTGTCCGTCGAGTAAAGCTCGAATGACCGAGGAATGACCTTCCACAAGAAAAGCGAGTATAAAGTGTACGTAACAAGTTCTAATACTTTGGGAATCCATGAGCTTGGTTCGTTACGACAAAGTCTCCAAAACTTCTGTGTGAAATGAAAAATACCACCAAGCGGAACCATCTGACATTGCTCTGACTCGATAGCATACCATGAATAAATGACGAATGAGAAATAGTGAAGCTGCGACAAGCTTCTTCCACATTAATCAGCACTGGGGATCAAGGGACGCGAGTAAGAGAGCTATGGGGATTCTGGACCAAGTGGAGGCGAGGGGGGAAGCGGTGCGGGGGGACCCCGCACCGCTTCCCCCCTCGGCCCCTCCACTTGATCCAGAATCCCCATAGCTCTCTTACTATAGCGTGTTCCCCCCGCAACCGAGGGTCCCCGTGCGTTCAGTTGACCTGTCTGTAGGTTCGGCGGGAGGGGGAAGGGAGGTGTGAAAAAGAGTGGGATAGTTAGAAAGATGGTAAGTGTAAGAGAGGGATGGATAGATCAGTATGAATGAATAGAAAATGCATTTTATGTATCGTTTTTTTTCATAGAATAATCATTTCCAAAGTAGATTTCAAAATGGATAGATGTGCAAGTATGTATGCAGTCCATCCGTCAAAAGAGCCGTGGTTACTGACAAAAAATGAACTTGAATGGATTCCCAAGGCTTTGCTTGTAAAATATTATAATAAATATATTCCCGTTCTGTGGGATCGATTGCCTGAACATTTGCAAAATGATAGTGAGGTGCAGTCATATCATTGGTGTCAAGATCATTTTAATCCTCCATGGGTACGAACTCATATTGATGCTCCATGGCCTATACGTCGCAATTGTGAAAAGTGTTACATGATGGAAGAACTTATGAATATATATGTGGTTTATTGCATTCGAGATCCTAGTGAAATATCGTCTGAAGAACTTCAAATAATATCGCCAACAATGTTTAAGAAATATTTCAGCGACTTTACCGACATATTGTGGGAGCGTTTGCCTGAATATTACAAATCTGACAGTGAAATTAAATTTTTTCGTCGATGCTATGAACATTGGAATACCAATTCGGTGGGCAATCATATAGATGGTCCTGCACCTCTACGTCGAAATTGTAGAAAATGTAGAGAAGAGAGTGAAGAGTCTAACTGAGCTCAAGTCAATATCTTTGTAGGGAAAAGTATATAAATGGAGACAAAGAAGAAAATCCAAGAAAGTGGAAAAAAAACCTGTTTTCCCGAGCCGTATTATGATAACGATGGGTGCGAGATGTGGAGGTGGAAGTTTGGTGATATGTTTGAACCTGCGCATCGAGAAGGTGGAGGGGGAGCGGAAATGGATGATTTTGAAAATGAAAAAGGGAATCGAGAGCTTTGTCATTCAGCCTGTACATCAGCTCCGAGTTGGACGTTAATCTCACTCTCGCTCACAATCTTTTTAACTCTTCGAAAAAAAAAGAAAATGGACTTCAAATCTCTGAACAAAGTTGCCACATTGGAGAATCTACCGTGGAAGAAGTTGATCGAGCTTGAAGTTAAAACAGATTATCCAAT
Source organism: Venturia canescens (assembly GCF_019457755.1). Classification (NCBI taxonomy): domain Eukaryota; kingdom Metazoa; phylum Arthropoda; class Insecta; order Hymenoptera; family Ichneumonidae; genus Venturia; species Venturia canescens. The sequence continues at coordinate 22,849,573 of NC_057425.1, read as the reverse complement.
CCACAATATTCGATCGGTGAAAACCAAATTTGGCAAACGATACGTCGCTGACATCGGAGGCGAGTTCTCAGTCTTTCTACCTGGACGACTTGCCGAGGCTTTTGACCAGGATGTGGAGGGATTCAATCAATTGTTGGAGGCAGCTCGTTCAAGGGAACTCTATATGGAAACATTTGCCGACAAGTGGAGTAAAATTGAGTTTAAACATATTGCAAAATCTTCAGAGTGAAAACAGGAGAAGAAGTGTATCATCGTTGTGAATAATCTTAATAATCATAATATTGTATGCTACGCTGATGAGAAGGGAGTTGATAATAAAAACGAAGAAAAGTCACATATTATCATCGGAAAAAAATGTTTTATTTTTCATTGAAGAATCCCACGTTCACATAATGTTAGATATACATATAACCAATTCCTTAGAGATTTCACATTTTCATTCGCACAGTTATATTTTGAATTTTCATTTCGGCGGTGGTGGTGGTGGTGGTGGTGGTGGTGGGGACAATTGACGTGAACTTTTGGCAACTTCTGCAGCGATGGACAGTCCAGAGTCTCTAAATCGATAATCTCCGTTGATAGATCCAACAAACTTTTCAGCCACAAAGATTTTTCACATCCTTTCACATATATTACTCGGGCTCGTTGTAAGGTGGTTTGAATTATAACTTTTGTTGTATCATATGGTAGATTTCCATAGTCCCATGATATTCCATGATAGTTTCGTTCCAACCATTTGTTCATTGTCTTATATTTAGCTGGTAGAGTATGCCATGCATATGGCGATTCGAAGAATAATGTAAGAGGTTCAGCATTTTTGTCGTTAGCACGAACAATTGATATTTCTTTGAGGATAAAGTCGTTGGTGGGTCCCTTGAAACCTTGTAGATCCACGATAAAGTCCATCGCGACTGATGTTTAGTCAACTCGTAACAATGATCTTATACTAATTTTTTTACCCCACCACTCAAGGGAGTGTATTCGACGATACGATCATGCAGTATGAGGCAGTATGCACACGTTGACGCTGGCACATTTTCCTTCATTTCAAATTCGAGACGTACATCGACAGGTCCAGACTTGAGAGAATCATTTTGCTTTGAGCAGTCAATGACTATGAGAGGAGCATATGTCAAAAAATTTGCTTTCGTCAGCCACGGCTCAGCCTCCTTATTATAGTACATCGATTGAAAATTTGTATACATGTCATAGAGCAATGCATACTGATTTTGTGCTATATTTAGATTCATATTGCCATAAGGATAACATTGTGAATTGAGGTATAATTTCACATCGCTCACGTTGCAATGATCAAAATTACTTGCATTCTGCCGTTTATTATTCTTCCGACCTGTTTGAAATGCCAAGATTACATATCGAGGTTTCTCCAGCTGTGTCGATGTCTTAACAGACCATACATGTTTCGTTGTAGCAGGTAGCATCGGATATTCATACAATTCCCAGGTGCGAAAGCTCATTGGAATTGGCGGGTCTTTAGCGATGAATTTTAAAAGCTGAATTTTTTTCTGGTCTGCTATGGTAACATACGGAACAAGCCATTCGATTTTTTGTAGAGTAATTTTATAATCCTGCGCAGTCGTTTGAATTACTGCATTATCATTGGAACGTGATCTCGTTAAAATCAATTCATGCTTTGCATTCACAACCATTTTTCGATAATCTTCAGCAAAGCCCAGCAGCATACTCAGCGGTATGCATATGTCAAAGTTGCCCGCCGCATCTGCAATTTGTTTCATCTCCGCAACATCAAGCCAACCGGTGTTTTCAAGCATTGTACTCCTCGCCGACGAAAGCGAGGTGTATCCTTTTATGAGGGATGTAATACCCACATTCTTATTACGATCGATTTCAACTGCATTAAGTTCATAACGCACCTCCTCGAATAAATGACAAATGCCGTTGTTAACGAAATTTGTTGAAGTTAACACTGCTCCATCTGGCTTTGTCAATTTTCCACAAATGTGAATAGAACTTTTGCTCGGTAGAATTGATAAATCTTGATGTTGGATTGAAATACGTATTTCATCGCTATTGTTGTATGTTGATGACGCATATGGTTGATGAGCATGAACCTCATAATGTATAATGGATTCATCGAACATTACGGGTGTTTGAATGTTTACAATTTCCGCTTCCATTTCACACAACAGATGCACAATGCACAAAGTAGATAATTCTTCACACGCGTAGCCCACGAACTCTGAGACCCAAATTCTTCAAGAGTAGACGATTTTGCGGTGTTAGCGCTTTGAGCGATGATCGATGACTGATTCTGCAATTCCATGCCGGTGGCTTATTAATATTGTCCACTCTATTATAAACTATGCCCATCGAGATTTTATGTGCAGTCGTACGGTGATGATTTCTCCGCGAAAATTTACCAAATCACCGTCTTGATCAACAATACGAAGTTGTATATTGTCGATTGAACGAGTTGTAATAGGTAGATATATGACGCTTGATGGTACTTCAATGATTTTATAGCCTGGCGGTACAGATGGGAAAAATTCATGAATTGTATGCACTTTTTGTCCGTTAATGTAAGCACCAGTGGTTATATTGCACTCGACTCGTATGGCGTTCACTTTGAGAATGGATACTGGCAGATCAGACACATGTCTTTTATTGGCTTCCAATGAGCGCGATGCAAAGCCCAGCAGGGGTCCAATCGAGTTTTTAGATGGAAAATGTATAGGTTGATCACACTCCAGTTCACTGCGTAGTGTATTATTATTCGGTTTGAGCTGAATTTTTATGTTTTTACGAGTTAGTTCAGATTTTAAGTAATTTTCAATGTCCTCTATTTCATAACTACCCGTTGGTATGATCAATGTATGTGGTCCAACATGAAACTCATTCGAGCCAATGTCGATATTGGGAATTGAATTGAATGTGAGTAGCTCAACGAGGCCGAGAGTATAATTTTTGTCGGGTGATAGCACGATAGGTGGAAAGAATTGCGCCTCGAGAACAGATGACGATCCAGATATGGTGATTGTTAAGCTATCATCCATGATGCTTACAAATTAGAACTAAACTATTAGACTTGTATTCCTCATTTATATAGTGTGTATTTGCCTCGACGATTCAACTGACCACACAAAAATTTTAAACATAAATGACCGCATATTACGGTATTATATTCCTGATATTTTTTATAATTATATTTCACGCTACCAACATTGAAGTATTTCATGAGTTCGGGTGGAGGTGGGAGATTTCCAAAACTGTCAAAATACATGATTTTCCCACCAGTTTTTTTGAAAGCAACCCAATGCGTGCCAGGACCAACATTTTCATCCAAATTCACAATGGCAGATTCGCGTTTCAGTGGTCCACTCGCAGGTAGAGTATCTCGCATGTAAACTCCTCGAAAATTTGAAATTTTCATGATTCTCACATACTTTAGTAGATCATGATTGGTGAGTGGCCGATGTGGTAGCGTGATTATGCGTTTTTTTTTGGTGAAATATGAAGGCCCAAACCCTGCTTAAATGGTTTCATTACTAAACCTTTGCCCAAAGCAATCGCCTCGATGGTTCGATTATGACGTTTGTTTTCTTCCAATTGTTCTTTAGCCGATTGAGCATTATTCACAGCATTTGTTATTGCGGCCGCACCACCAGACAAAGCACCTGCAGCGCTGAGGCCGGCAAAGATTGGAATGAGAAAGGGTAGCAGACCCCCGGTTTTCGGGGGAACAGGTAACACTCGAGGTGTGCGTACTTTGACACCTTTCACGCTGGCACGAGCCCCTTTTAGTGCGGACAAGACCACTTTACGAGGATCATCACTTCGAATCATAGTTTTTCGTGCTGCACTAATGACCTTCTTCAAGCAAACACTTTTTGCCGCAGTTTTTCTCGTCTTCTTCTTCTTCTTATTCAACGACTCCATGCCCATACCGAATTTTCTTTTCGCCTTCATAATGTTCGTTACTGCCAAAGCGCTTGCTCTCTCACCGATACTAGCGTCTTTTGCGATGACTCGTTGCCACGCTTGTTCAGACAAAACTTTGTCGGCCAAATGCCTCGCTTCTAAATTATGTCGATTTTTCGAGTATGCAATATCGTGCTCTTTGCAAGCTGTATCCAGCGGGTTTATTCCAGGATCACCACGCGCAAGACGTTTGACCAACTTTGTGCCAGGTCCACAATATTGATAGCCCGGTAAATGTAATTCTATGGGAAGATTGTTGATGAGATCGTTGATTAAACCTTTACCCGACTTATGATGTATGATCATCACCGTTGGACAGGTCGTTCTTAACTGATCATTGCAGATGTTATAATGGTGTATTTATAGGGTTTTCAATTAGTCGCGTATGAGATGGTGCCCAAGAAACAAGTTTCAGGTGGTGGTGGTGGCGGTCAACTCCCCATCATAAATTTCGATGAATTTGTCGTTGGAGCGGGTGCGGGTGTGAAGAAGCGTCATGGAAATCTACTACCCGACAGTATTCGCGCCATATTTTGTGGACCATCGAATTGTGGAAAGACTAATGCATTACTCACGCTACTAATACATCCAAATGGTCTGAGATTTGAAAACATTTATCTCTACTCCAAATCGTTGAAGCAGCCAAAATATAGATTGCTTGAGCAAATGCTTCAACCCGTGGATGGAGTGAAATTTTTTCCTTTCAACGAGCATGAACAAGTCATTGCACCAAATGATGCTCGACCAAACTCAATATTTATCTTTGACGATATAGCATGTGAAAAGCAGGATAATGTGCGAGCATTTTTTTCCATGGGGAGACATGAGATTGTAGACAGTTTTTATCTATGTCAAACGTACACGCGTATCCCGAAACATCTTGTGAGAGATAATGCAAATTTTGTTGTGCTGTTCAAGCAAGACGACATGAACCTCAAACATGTGTATAATGATCATGTGAATACCGATATGACTTATGCATGCTTCAAAAACATGTGTATAAAGTGTTGGAAGTCGGAAAAGTATGGGTTCATCACGATTGACAAGGATAGTGAAATGAATGCTGGAAGATATAGAAGAGGATTTGATTTCTTCCTCACTGCGGATGATAATGATGATAATAAATGATTGTTCGTTAGTGTTTATAGAACAGTCTGAAGTCTGACTTGCTCATGTCAACATGAAGAGCAAAGAACTTTTAAAGGAGAAGGCTGTATTGAGTGAACTTGCCAAGGCAAGTGATGCAATCAGACGGAAACATCGAATGTTAAAAAGTGGACGAGACAGTGTTCAGCAGAAAATGCATGATGTGTTTAAACCGATTGTTGAGCCGTTAGAAGAGCTAGTGTCATATACAAAAAACCCAAAAGATAAAATTAAGAAGGAACGTGTGAATGTTAAGGTGGAGAAGAGGGGTGAAGAGGAGCCTCAAATCTTTGAAAAAATACAAGACAACATGTTACACAACATTTCTCCAAAATATGATGATGATGATGATGATGATGAATGGCATGATGTAATTGTCAATGAGAATGTGCCCTCAACTAATAATAATGATGATGATAATGAAGATAATGATAATGATGATGATGATGATGATGATGATGATGATGATGATGATGAATCATCTAAAGATGTTGATGAGTTGATAAATGAATATTTGAGTTTACTACGTGGAAATAACAAGACGAAATTAGACTGCTTGTATGGTGTACGAAATCTCGCTCAGAATAAATTGATGATTGGCAATTCACCAATTCATTTTGAACTCGATCATATATCAGTTGGAGCGGAAAAGTATCCAAAAAGTATTGGTTTGATCGAATTATTGTTTAAAAAAGAGCCTGAGCTCAAATATTTAACACCAAATGACTTGGAGAAATATCAAAAAATTATTATTTCAACGAATGCTCATAGAAAATTTTATAAACGTAATGGTGCAGTACGCCATGATAAAAGTAATAAATTCAAAAATTATATATCCAATATGCTGCATAGCAATGGTGGATATAAAAAAGGTGGTGGTGGGGGTGATAGTGTTGGTCTGCCCAAGTATAAGGTGGCACGCAAGCATACCTCTATCGACTACGTGCATTGGGACGATCCGAATGAACTAGTGGATCGTCTTCGCTTATTACTCGCATCGCAAGCAGCCGGAAACTCATCGCATTCGAATGAAATTATTTCAATTATTGAAGAATTGCGCGAAGCTGAAATCATTTATTAACATGTGAGGGCTTGCTTTCATCCGCATTCCCAACATGACAGTCGATGTGTTTGGACGAAAGCTGAGTAGACGTGGTGCAGGTCCTCCGGGTAAACCAGGTGTTGGATTCAATAAAACCCCAGACGGTCATTTTAATTTGGAACGAAAACGATTGGGAAACGTTGGCGACCCAATAAATGCCAGAGATGTTGTAACACTCGGTGTATTAAGTAAACACATTCATTCTATAACACATGGTGTGACTCATATAACGACGCAAAGGTGCGAATCGAATGTGGCTGCTCTAGAGAAGCGTGTAAAAGATGATCTCACCACTCTACGCAAGGAGATGAAAAATTTGGAAAATGCGATCGCGAAGCAAATAAAAGATGATCTCCCCATCCTGTTAAAGGAGATGCAAAATTTGGAAAGTGCAGTTGCAAAGCTTAAAAGTGACTTCAAAATTTTACAATCAAACTGAAGTGAAACGATCGAAGAAAAAGCCAACAATACTCAATCATGAAAAATGTGGTAAGACGTGTTGCGACTGACGAGAGAAAATGAGTAATAAGAAGCGTGCCGTGGTGGAGGAGCTGCATAAGCCAGCTCGACGAAATTATCCACGTCAACGAGTGGATATACGCGGCCTGGATGAGACTTGGCAAGCTGATCTTGTGGATATGACCGCATACGCACAATACAACTCCAAGTATAAATTTTTACTTACCGTCATCGATATTTTCTCCAAATTCGCCTGGGCCGCACCGTTGAAGAGTAAGAGTGGGAAAGATGTCACCGCCGTTATGGAATCAATTTTCCGCAAAGGACGTGTACCGAAAAATCTTCATGTCGACCGTGGCAAAGAGTTTTACAATATGGACTTTAAGAATTTAATGAAAAAATATAATATAAATTTATATTCAACATTTAGCAATTTAAAAGCTTCGATTTGCGAACGCTTCAATCGCACACTCAAAAATAAAATGTGGCTACAATTTAGTCTTCGCGGCAATTGGAAATGGTTAGATATTCTTAGTACTTTAATTAAGAATTATAATAATACTATTCATAGTACGACAAAAATGAAGCCGAAAGATGTTAACATCGCGAATGAAGAACGACTTTTACATAGCGTTTATAACCGAATAGAGGTGGTGAAAAAACGAGCAAAATTTAAAATAGGTGATAAAGTGCGTATAAGTAAGTTTAAAAATGTTTTCGATAAAGGTTATACGCCAAATTGGACAACTGAAATATTTACCGTCTCCCGTGTAAGAAGAACTAACCCAATAACTTACCATTTAAAAGATTACCAAGACGAGGTCATTGCCGGTGGTTTTTACGAGCATGAACTTTTAAAGGTGAAATATCCTGATATTTATCTCATAGAAAAAGTAGTTAAGAGGCGTGGCAATAAGATATTTGTAAAATGGCTCGGTTTCGACGATAGCCAGAATTCATGGATTGATGCTGGTGCAATAAAATGAAATGAAAAAAAAAGGAAAAGTGCCCCGTAGTTTTTCCTTTTCTATGTATCTCTCCCCTCTCACGCTCACTCCCTTTACACAGTCCTTTCCCTCGGATGGTGCAGGTAATTTTCTTATTCTTCTCTCTCTCTCGCGTTCTACCTCACTCGTTTTCACGTTGACTTGAAATTACTAACTGGGAGGGAGATATATTGGAGTAGTAAATAAAAAAATGACTCGGAGACAGGCTTATTATGTTTTTTGGATATTAGATTTTATTATTTTTATTAAGAAAAAATATTTCATGAAAAATATATTTTGACAAAATATATGAAAGGTTATCAACAATATAATACACACACACACACACACACACACACACACACACACACACACACACACACACACACACGCACTTTTTTCTTCAACATAAGTCGATGGAATTGTCGGAGTCACTAGCCTCTTCCTCCTCCTCCTCCTCCAACATTGGTATTTCCAACACACCCCATTGTTGAAGGAATCGGATTTCCTCGGGATGCATTGGTGGTGCCCTCAAGTTATCGTCCTCCTCCTCCTCCTCCTCGCCCGCTGCCATCACGTCCATCTCCTCTTCTTCCAAGTCGAAATTTAACCACATATCATCATCGTCATCAAACAATGATATCTGGTCATCTGCATCACCAACTGGATGAGTTCCATCATCATCATCATCATCATCCTCACCATTCGCGAAGTTAGCAAATTTGTTAGTTTGCTCATATACGCTGCAGAACCACGATCCTGCAGCAGCAAACTCGAATGGTGTCGTGTCGTTGGATTTTCGACCAGCTGAGAGGCTGTAAACGAGATCGACATAGTCGATGCGTTCGTCCGGGTCCTCCGAATTTTTTATGAGCCGTCCCCACACTGCATCGGTGTTGGTTTCCTCTTGTGATATTTCAAGAGTCCAGCCGACACCTTTAATCGCTGCATCAACACTCTCGATGTGTAATGGTTCATAGTCCACACCAATCGGTCCAATGCCACGGATCCCACACACTACCGCCTGATATGGCACTTCGAATGTCCATCTTGGTGGTGTGAAAAGTTCATTGATTTTCACCATGATTTCGAAGCCATAATCACCGAGCCAAACAATCACATTATCCACTCCCGCTCGGCGGATGACCGTGGCCCGATAATGTGTTATTTCCTCCTCACGATAGAGAAGAGCCTTCCCCGGGTACACCTCTTCCTCGAGAATGGGATGAACCTCTGCATGATCAAGGGGTATATCGTTGACTGCTTCCAACACTCGATGCACTAAACTGTTGTCTTCACCGAATATATGAACACACACTTGGCTCGGATTGAGCACGCTGGAAATGCGTACATAATGATATGGTCCGACCAACTTGTCAGTATTGAAGTTTTCATAATACATGATGAATACTTTTTGAGATGGATGATTTGAAAAGATTGCGAAACGTACTGTGGTGAGTACTACGGTTGAATGAGGGAAGTTTTTCTTTCCAAAATTTTCTCTCCCTGAAAAATTTTTTTCCCCAAAAAACAATGTGAATGGGGGATAAGAGTGGGAAAAAATCGGTAGTGTATCCTCCTAATGAGTAAAAAAAATTGTAGAAAGGTAAGGAAGAGAACTGCGAGAAGAAGGGTATGTGGGGAGATGCGGAAAAAGGCAAACGTTAAACAACGCAGATTTTGAACCTTAGGCATCATCCTAGCCTGAGCAGGTGCCTCAGTCATTTTAATCTTTCTCTCTCTCTCTGGCCCACTCTTCGAATGCGTTGAAAGCTTAACCGTTCCCCAGGTTGGAAACGTGAGCAGGTATCGATGGTCTGTCAAAGGAAAACGTTTTGGTATTTTATATGAAAAATACCATGGGAAATTTATCCTGAAATAACATCATGTGTTAACATGCTCTGGGTCTGGAAAAACTGCTAATTGATAGAAAAAAGAGGAAACATCAATGGTTTGATAAAACTATTTTTATTATGTGTGAAAAATATACGGGAAATGTACATTAGATATCACTACACTCTCGCTCTCTCTCTCTCTCACTCTCTCGCTTTCATGACTTTCCTTAAGCTATTATTTACAATGGCACTCGATAATGTCCCCATGGTAGAGTTTGTACACTTCCTGGAATGATATATCGTTTATCGTCGTGAGGACTCAGAGCAGTTTTTGTCTCTGAAATTGTATATACCTGATGTAAAAATGATCTTATACAAGACTGACTACGAGTTATTTCAATATCATGCTCTAAGCATTTCATATAATCGTCAAAGGTTATTGTTCTAGCGACAACATTACTCTTCACTCCCTTCACCTTTTTCGTTTCTTTTTTACCCTCCACGCGTGTTGCATACATTTTAGATCTAAGGCCCACGAATTCAGTCATAATAGCCCCATTGTTCTCATCTTTCATGAGACCTGGGACCTTTTTATTGACCAACGGGATTTCATATACATTATCACTTGGATAGTCGCTCGAGTCAAATTTTTCAATATTTCGCTTCATATCCTCATATACATCTTCACAGTGAATGTGATATATAAGACTATCAGTGTCTGTATACAAAACTTTACACTTGTCATGATATAATGGAACCATAAAATCATGATGAAATTCATACAAGCATGTCTTTGAAATGTCCAAAATCGACATTCCAACATATATAGGCTTGTTGAATTTCACCTCGAGATTACGCAATTCCACTGCGATGAGATTTTCCGCGAATATGCTGCGACTATGAAAATTTGGCTTTGCAATCATTGCCTCTGCACCATATCGACCATCCCATTGCGTTAGAATTTTCACTTGTACATGCGTGCGTACGTCTTCCAGTGTTTTGCCAAACACCGCATTGTTCATCAATTTGAACATTGTTTTTTCAAATTCGTTCTTCGCTTGAGTTCGAAAATACGTATTCAATTCAATGTATGATTGAAGCCAGGGGGATTGCTCGAATTGCAATATTCGATGGATTTTTGTAATTTTCAATCCATGATCTAGACACTGTTGTAAAGCACGATAGTGAATTACATAGCGCTTTTTTTCATGGACCGTTGCAAGCAACTTTTCCTGCTTCTTACCCGGAGGTTTATCATGTGTTGGACAAAACGGTAAGTCGACGTGTGTATCATGTAAATTCTCAGGGTATTCTAAATCAACTTCGAGGATGTAGCCGATTGGTGAATCTGCAGCGATCGATTTAATGTTAAAATTTGTAATATCAGAAACCCACTGAATCTTAGAATGAGGCAAACATTCCGTCATTGCCCATCCATACAAGTTATTCACATCATAATACATTAGATATGATGAGGGTTCCGATGGATTGAAAGATTTCATGTACTTATTATTTGCTTTCGCATACCTGCAAGAGCATTGACTCAAACCTCCTCGTATACCCCTCTCAATGAATAGCACCATGTCAATGTCCGTGAGTAACTCGAATTTAATCCCCGTTTTTTTCATCATTGCATCCCAGGAGAATCCGGGAAGCGTGTAATAATGTGCTGGATCGAGAGTATATCTTTGTAGGCATGTATCACGAAAATTTTCAAATATATCAGCTAATAGAAGAATATCTGTCTTTAGATACAAATCGCTGTATTCACCGAGCGTTCGAAGTGAAAATCTCTCCCACACATTTTTCGCGTGTGCATACTCTGAATCATCGATTGTCTCGTCAGTCAATGAACTATAAAATGCACCTTGAGCTGGAAGACAGGTCTCATCTAATTTTTCCATACTATCAATATACTCATATGGAAATACTCCTTTTCGAGTCAAGAGCATGAAATCATCTGCGGATAAACTTTGAAATTGAGATTTTAAAATTTTGAGTTTATCTATGGTTAATAGTGATGCTAGTTTGTCTAGACTTGTGCTTAGAAATTTGAAAGAATCAATGAAGCGCAGTTTTATATTCTTCCGTGTGTCTTTCGATGTCTGCACGGTCTTTGTAAATGAAATGTATTTTTCTTTTGTCAGAGGGAGAACGTCAACTTTCCCCGCGAATGCAGTGGCCACTTCTATGATGATAAAATGAGCATCGTACCCTGACAAATTATGAAATACTATCGGAATGACGAAGGAATTTTGATAATTTAAATTACAATTAGAGTGTGCTGGACCTCTGAATTGCCCCGTTAGATGGCAATGATCACGCACACGTTGCTCTTGTTTTTCGAACGCTTTCTCACAAATATGGCAATTCCTATCCTCACGAAATTTTTTCCATTCAGCCGGTGTTAACTCATTCATGGGGATCGTGCGCAATAAAATTTTTTCCACTTTCAATGCCAAGTCTCTCAACTCCTTTACAAGCCATTCTATACAATTACTACCGCGATGAGAATAATAACCCGACAATTTTTCATCGTATGAACAGCTTACATAATATCCAGCGCTGAATGCCCGATGGTGTTGTTTTTTCTTCTCTTCATCTTCAGTCTTCATGAGGATGCACTCCAGATCTGCATAAACGACAAATGGATGTCGCTCTTTTCGGTTGGTGTTTGTGAAACTTAACCATTTGTCAAGTTCGTTGGGCAGTTTCACAGCGCATTCATTCAATTGACCGCAATCTATTTCATGCGAGTGTAGTTTCTCAATCGATGGGAAATAGTGTAGACAGCTGTAAAATTGAAAAATTATTGATTATATGTTTTTCAAGATCTATGATTAAAATTTATCTCCACTCCTTTTCACAACTTACCGATCACAGATGTATTTGCACGACCGATGTTTGCTTAAACTCGAGCCCACCAGACGAGCTAGATTCTTTATCATCGCATAGTGTCCAATGTTGCCAGGATGTTGATCTTCAATATACAGCAAGTTCACATGCCTATCCTTCTTATTAGATGTTACATGAATTGGTGCCACCGTATCCTTTTTCATTCCATATACGTTTATCGAGAGATCGTTAAGTTTTTCAAATTTTTTCACGCGGTTCACGGCTACGGGGAAAGAAATCCCGGCTAAATTCAACACTGTGGAGTAGTGGGGGTATGACGCTGTTCGGTCGCTGTGACTCTCTGCTGGATAGAGAGCGGCCACCACGGCCCAAGCAAAACATGCATTGTCTTGAGATTTTACATTGACAATTGCCTTCTTCGAGGCTATATGTCGTGGCAATCTAATGTGGCATCCCGCACTCAAAGGTTTATATTTATTAATATTAACTGTTAGATTTAATATGCGAGTTAAAGACCACCCACTGTCACGTTCTTGAAATTCATCAAGCAAAGTCAATGTAGGCTCAACAATATGTTGAGCATACCACTCACTCAAATCAGATGTTTTGAAAAGTTCTACATTGCGCGTATTTATGCTTTTATACATTTGTTTTTCCCCTGTCGAGAAATCACCGTTGAATAGCGTATTCACTTTCACAAAATCATGTTCAGCAATGAAGTTTTGCACTTTTTCAATAACAATTTCACCTGCGTCTGAGAGGAAGAGTCTTGGATCAATGTGTTTTTGATTGATCACAGCACCGGTTATCAAGCGATTTGCGAATGCACTCTCCGTCTCTCGCCAGATTAATCCATTATAATTGCCCGCACCAATGTGGCTAAAACGTTGACTCGTCACATGTTTTAAACCTTCCAAACGCATAATTTGAGCCGCCACATATTGATAATAACCAAGTCTCAATCGTATACGTTTCACCTGAGATTCCGCTTTCAGTAAATCAATCAAATCATCACATTTCTTTTCCCAAGCAGTATATTCTTCTATTGAACGAAGCGATGCAGCTTGCTCACACAAGTTCTTCTCTTCTCCCGCAAAAGCCATGGGTGCGAAGCACTAAAATTTTATTGAAGTACAAGCAGGACAACTACCTGACTAAAACTATGATACTTCTCGATGAGCCCTCAGAATAAAAACCTTCTGATTTATCTCTATGTGGGGAAAAAGTGATTTTTCTCACCAATAGAGAAGAAGAAAAGTTAAAGTAATTGTGAAGGAGAGGGGGAGCGGGGGAGGTGCTACAAGATTGAGCCTCCCTTATCGGTCGAGATGATGCTGATGAGTTTTGAAAATATTTGGAAATGTCGTTGGAGCTCTTCAAGATAATAAACTCGAATATATTGACCATGTTCCCTTTCATCAGAAACATCCGGCATCGTCAGTATGCTATACAGGTATATGTTGACGAAAATGGTTTGGACCTCCATGACGTCTGCTAAGACACCCTTTGCGGCGTGGATTTTTCCCCCCAAAAATTGTGTGGGAAAAAACACTTTTTCCGCCATCGCACCTAGCAAAAAATTATCTGAGGATGGGAGGGGGGAGATGAGGGAAATACTGAGCTTCATCAAAATTTTAAACTCCACTCATTAGTCTTCAGACATTTTCCCGAGCGAGTCGAGCAAGGGTATAATCATCGGACTACCTGAAACAATTTCATGTGAATAGTTTTTGCTTGTTATAAGCATTTTAACAATAAATTTGTGAGGGTGAAAAAATATTCTTGAAAAACAGTAAAAAAAAAGAAAAAAAATGAGTGAAAACTGTGAATCAAAAAAAATTAAGCGTGTGTTCAGTGAGGAGCAAAAAAATGCTCTTGACCGCACATCTGAAATTTGTGCAATCTCCGTATATTATAAGGCCGAACGTGGAGAAAAACTGTGTGGTGTCTGTATCTTGGAAATTGGTGGAGATCGCTTTTCCATCCTTTCAATCACCCGTAAACATGAGCGTGGTTCTTATGACGCGCTTTCCGTTGGATATTGCGAAGACTGCGGGACCCGACTCTTTCAACTCATAACACAAGAGATTTGTCCGGACTGCAATCAGTTGTAACGAAAAGTAAGTATGATCTTTTCCACATATTCTCATTGTTTTTGAGAAATTTTGTGACTCAAAGTTTCTTTTTCTTTTAATCTGTTTCAGAAAACAGACAATCATCATTAAGAAGAAAAAACTCATAGTTTTACAAATTAAGCGTTAAAATTAATTCTAGATGTATTTTGTCATTATAATATAAAAATTGATTGATACATTGAATCATTCTTTTTCATTACCATCTTTCCTCAGTTTTTGACAATCCTTCTCTATCACTGTCCTCATTATTCTCGATTTAACCATCTTTCTTTTTCTCTCTCACCCCAATACTTTACCCTCTAAGTCTATAGCCAGATCTCTGCTGAGTTGTATGATTTTGCAGGAGGGGGGGACTCTGTTGCATAGAACATGCTATACATAAAATACATTTTCTATTTATTCATACTGATCTATCCATCTCTCTCTCTCTCTCTCTCTCTTACACTTACCATCTTTCTAGCTATCCCTCTCTTTTCTCACCTCCCTTCCCTCTTTCCGAACCTATAGGCAGGTCAACTCATGGCACGGGGACCCTCGGTTGCGGGGGGAACACGCTATAGTAAGAGAGCTATGGGGATTCTGGATCAAGTGGAGGGGAGGGGGGAAGCGGTGCGGGGTCCCCCCGCACCGCTTCCCCCCTCGCCTCCACTTGGTCCAGAATCCCCATAGCTCTCTTACTGACGCGGTAGCGGCTCGTATTGTTACAAGATTCTGCAATCGAAAACATGCAATTACTGTTTTACTTTGGAAAAACGTTTATCAGAAAATCTTTTAATCATAAATGACATTTCAAATGATTTGATTCCATCCAATAGTCGTAAGACTTTTAAAAGTTCTCTTTAAATTCAAGTCAATAATGAACATTTTTCTGCTTACTTGACAACCATAAACTACACGGCAGAACACACAGCACAGGCATTATTAACATTTTTTTATAGAAGTATCCAAAAGTCTGAGAATTTCAAAACCATTGTCACCAGCTTGTACGTATGCAATTACAATCGCAAGATCTCTATCATCATTTTCTTTTCAGACCACCAGAAATTTTCTCAATGCGTCGAGCCCTTGACTAGAATTAAACTTTCTTAGTGTTTTTCCATACAATGGGTTTGCTTCTTCGGTAGATATTTTTGTAGTCCTTGATCTTATTCGTCACTCCTATCTTGGGTTATTTTATTTATATTTTTCAATGGAATCTATCCAATTTTTGATAAAATAGCATAATGAAAATGATAATGATCATCTACAAATCTGATAATATTCAATTTTGGAGAGCTGATGAAAATTGTCGCCATGACAAAGATGCAGAGGCATGGATTTATTTATTTATTTAAATCTCCTTTAAAATGTAAAAGGATATTTAAAAACCAATTTCTCGTGAATTATTGAATAAAATGTTTTCCATATGATATAACAAATGAAACGAAAATGGAATGTGTAGGGAATTGAAATCTGAGTATATAATCAAACAAATATCGTAGACGAATATAAATTCTTCATTTGTTATTAAATAAAATGTTTTCCATGAGAATTGAATAAAGAATCAAAAATGTAATGTGTTAAATTGAATTATTGTAAAAATATATATATTCAACAAATATACCCATCTATAATATTCAATTCAATTTTACACATTTCCGTTTGGATTCAATATTTATATCATACACAATACATTTTATTTGAAAATTTATTCCGAACTAGGGTGCATTCCGTGCGATTAAGCATGTGAATAGTTTTCTTGTAGCGCTGCAGCGCTACTTTTATTGCAACAGCGTCTTCAAGCCCACCAATCTTGAAGCAGTTCAATAAGAATAAACAGGAGTACAGGGGGATGGCTCCATAGTTTTCGATGTCCAGGTATATTTCTCAAGAGTTTTTGATGTCTAGGTATATTTCTCTACGGCTTTCGATGGCGAGGTCAACGGCTCCATAGTTTTCGATATTTAGGTCGCTTTAGTTTATGGGGTCGAGAACAATCTCTCAATGATTACCATGTTAACACTGTTATTGTCATTGTTTTTCGATGTTTGAGAGGACGTTTCCATGTTTCATTATCTTTTTCATCTCGTATCATGTTTCATTAGGTTCCAGTATCTAGATTGACAGTTTCATGTTTATCAGTGTCCGGTGATATTTATTCACGATATTCTGGGTTCTTGAAATCTCCCCTGTTATTGAAGACCATGGAGTCTTCGATCAGGATATCGATAACCATGATGAAATATATCCAGACATCGCAAACCATTGAGTCATCGACCTCGACATCGAAAGCTACGGGGAAAATACCTAGACATCAAAAACTGTGGAGCCGTCGACCTGGACATCGAAAACTATAGAGCTATCGACCCAAACTTTGAAAACCATGGATCCATCAACCTAGACATCGCAAACCGTAGAGAAACATAGCTAGACATGGAAAATTATGGAACTGTCGACCGGGATAGCGAAAACTATGGAGAACTATACCTGGACATGAAAAACCATGGAGAAATATGCCTAGGCATCGAAAAACATGGAGAAGTATACCTAGACATTAAAAACTATAGCGCCGACGACCTGGATAACGGAAACAGTGGAAAAAAATATACCTAGACATTGAAAACCATGAAGAAATATATCTGGACATCGAAAACTATGGAGGCGCCGACTTAAATCTCGAAAACCTTGCAGTCGTCGACCTAGATATCGAAAACTATGGAGCCGTCGATCTGGACATCAAAAACCATGGAACCGTCGACCTAGACATAAAAAACCATGGAGCCTTCGACCTAGACATCGAAAACCATAGAGCTGTCGACCTAGATATCAAAAGCCGTTAAGAAATATACCTAGGGTCGAAATCTATGAAGCCGTCGATGTGAATGGCAACGACTATCATGAATCATACCTAGACATCGAAAACCATGAAGAAATATACCTAGACATCGAAAACTATGGAGAAATATACGTAGACATCGAAGACTATGGACAAATATACCTGGACATCGAAAACCATGAGGAAATATACCTAGACATCGGAAACTACGGACCCATCGACCTAGACATCGAAATTCTTGGAGCCGTCGACCTAGACATTGAGAATCGTGGAGAAATATACTTAGACATCGAAAACCATGGAGAAATATACCTAGACTTCGAAAATCTGGGAGAAATCTATCTAGACATCGAAAACCATGGAGCTGTCGACCTAGACTTCGAAAACCTGGGAGAAATCTATCTAGACATCGAAAACCATGGAGCCGTCGACCTAGAAATCGAAAACTATCAAGCCACCTACGAGAGATGGATTTTGCTTGTGCCCTTGGTGAAAAGGGGTCGAGATCGTTTCTCTACTGCGTATGCACCGACACATCATTCTAACCTCGTACGATGACGCGCGTAATTATTTTTTTCCTGCAAGTTTTGCTCATACAAAAAATAAAGAATGTACGAATGTACATTTGGCGCATTCTTCACTTAAATTCACTCCAATGCTTATCATCAACGATAAACACGAGTAAAAAAAAGCCCAATCCAACGATTTACTCGATAGCATCATACCTACTAAAAGAACATTAAACGATAGCATCACACCGACTAAAAGAACATTAAAAAAAAGATTCGGCCACAATACGTGACTCAGATTTCTTGGTAAAACGAACATGTGGTATCCTTTAATCTCTGAATGATTCGATAACATTTCGTGAAATTGACAGCTTAAATTTTGAATACAACGGGGAACTGTCACTTTCCAAATTTTTGAAGCATGAACAGATTCATGGAAATATATAGGTATACAATTTGTATTATGACACCAGAAAAAAATATATAGATATATAAAATGTATTATGGCACCAGATTTGTCACTAAAGAAAAAACAAATAAACATCAAAAATGTGTGCGAATAAATGCAACATTTTTTGATGAAATTAAAAAATAAATAATTAATATCTTTTCAATGCGTTAAGCTACAGAGTTCGTAGAGGTCGCGATCGAAAGATAAAAAAAAAATAAAAAATACGTCATCTTGCAGGATTCTTTGGAATACTGTAATTATTCAGTTATTAAAGAAATAAATTTTGAGTGTTATCGAAAACAGCTGAAAAACACTCTCGCTCCGGTAAAGACTCTCTGGAAGCGACTCGTCATACATAAATGTACTTGTCTCAGAGTCGCTACCGCGACTCTAGATGATGAAGTTGAAGAAGTTAATGTTTTGGGAGGAATTAAAAAAATTGAAAAAGTTATTGAAGTGGGAGAAAAAGTTAATGATGAAGTTATTGGTGAAGAAGTTGAAAATGAAGAAGTAGAAATAGAAGTAATTGAAGTTGATGTTGAGAAAAATGTTAATGAAGAGGAAAATGTTGAAAGTGAAGTTAAAGTAATGGAAGAAAATGTTGTTGAAGTAGAAAGGAATTTTGTTAACAGGGGGGAAATCAAAACTTTTCAAATCAAAGAAAAAATTAAAGATTTAGAAAGTGAATCAAACCAAGAAATTCAAAATAGAGAGAAAATTATTAAGCCGATGCCAAAATTAAAATCGAAAGAAATTATTAGTCAAAAAAATGTTCAGCCAATACAAAATTTGATTTTTAATCAAAGCATTAATCATGATCAAAATAATAGCAATGAAATAACAATTGAAGAGATAGAAGAAATCGTAGATCAAACCGAACTCCCTGAAAATCAAAAAGAAATTCATAAACAGGTGCTTTGGAATAGACGAAATGTCTTTCGCAAGGACACTGGCCGAATTTCCGTTTATGAGCATCAATTGAATATTACGACGGATAAACCGATCGTTGCTCATGCGTACGAGGTACCATTAATGCATCGTGAAAAAGTTGATAAAGAAATTGAAAAATTATTGAATTATGGAATTATTCAGAGATTCAGTAGTCCATGGATCAATCCGATTATCCCAGTTATTAAAAAAGACGGTTCAGTTAGATTATGTCTTGACGCCCGAAAATTGAATCAAGTTATGGAGGACGACCACGAGTCTGTCCCTAATATCGAAGAAGTCTTTCAAAAATGTCACTCCGCGAAAGTAATGACAACACTTGATTTAACAAATAGCTTTTGGCAAATACCATTACATCCAGATTCTATGAAGTTTACAGCTTTTCGATACAGGGGTAAAGTTTATGAGTTCACAGTAACCCCATTCGGTTTAAAAACAAGCACTGCTGCTTTGTTAAGAGGTTTAGATATTGTTCTTCATGGTCTCGGTGACCACGTAATCAATTTTGTAGACGATTTGCTTTGTATTTCAACTAGTTTCGAAAAACACATGCAGCATTTAGATGAATTGCTTGAAAGATTAGAGAGTCATGGGATGACAATTAAATTAAAGAAAGCTAAATTTTTCAGAAAGGAAATAGAGTTTTTGGGGCATATTTTGACAACCGAGGGTATTAAACCACAACCTGAAAAAATTCAAGCCATTCATGACTTTCCAGCTCCACGAAATTTGAAACAATTAAGGGGTTTTCTGGGTTTGATAAATTATTATACGAAATTTACGAGAAATCATGCCGAGGAAACAATTCCTCTATTAAAATTGTTGAAAAAAGAAACTAAATGGCATTGGGGTGAGAACGAAAAAATTGCTTTCCAGAGAGTTAAAGATTTGTTCGTAAATAACGTGCTATTAAAACATCCAGACCCGAAAAAAGAATACATTTTACAGACAGACGCGAGTAATTATGCTTTGGGGGGCACTCTAGCTCAGTACGATGAAAATAATGATTCAGGGCGTGAAATCGATTTCTGTCAAAAAGACATGGCAGCCAAACGTCAAAAAAATAAAAAGATCCTTAATCCAAGGAAAATTAGAATAAGGATTTCGAACAGTTTATTTTTCTTTTTCGCTATAAGGCGAAATTAAATGACAAATTGTTAAGTGGATCAAATTGTTTATTTTTGTTACAACAAATACAAAGTTGATCATTGTTATTGTTATTTTTATGATGAATAGAACAAAATATTGTTTTTAAAAGAAAAAGAAAATCATTGTTATTGTTAAAACAAACAAAAACATTGTTAGAATCAAACAAACAATTCAATAAATATTGTTATTTCTAATTTCGTTACACAAATTCCGGTGTTTTTCTTTCTTTGCGTTACCTGAAAATAAAAAAGGGGTTATTATTATTATTATTATTTATGAATTCAAGCGATAAAAATGAAACACAAAAAGCGCTACTTACCTGAAATTTTCACCTAAACCTGAAAGAAAAAGAATATTATTTAACTAGCAAAAATTTTACTTACCTCGAAAAATTAAGGGGGAGAAACAGCGAAAAAGGGGTAATCATTAAGGGGGTAAAATGAAAAAATTCGAAAAATGCCAAATGAAGAGGGCAGCAGTTGTAAAAAGTAGTAGGGATAGAAAAAAGTAATTTTCCTTTCCCCAAACCACCAACTCGACTCATCACGGGCCACCAGAAGAGGGCAGCACCACCGAGCGAGGAGGGGGGAAGGCGGAGCAGTATAAAAGAAGCCGAGCGGAGCAGCGATTCTTCAGTCCACATCGAAACGAGCTACAAGCAACACCTCGAGTCGAACCCTCTACCAGCTCACACCCAATTGCCCAAACCATCTCAAAATGAGAATCGAACAAGTCATTCCAGGAGTTCCAACACCTTCTCCATGGCCAGCGACTTGGGAGGGCGTTCATGACGTCAAAATCTTGGAATTTCTTAATCCAACCAACTTTTCGTATACAACTCCTTCAAAATTTGAAGAGCTGCGTATTTTCGAAGAAAAATTACTCATCGAACTCACAAATGGAAGACACGATCAAAGGGTGTCTCTAAAAACAGATCGAATGTACGCTGTTATAAATTGTGACCGTGCCTGTCGTGGGAGATTGACCAACGTCGAGGATGAAGAAGCTACCTTGATGCTCATTGACCGAGGGATGACGCTCATGCATCCGGTTGATGAACTTCATAATTTACCACATCAATATGCCAGCGTGCCACCTTTCTGTACAAAGGCATACATCACCAACATTAAACCGTACATTGGGGATCGATGGGATATGGTTTGCAGCCTTCACTATCAACGAAAGCTAGTCAATCAAAGGGCAAAAGTCAACATCCTCAGGGATCATCCAACCCTAGATGGACATGAGGTCGATCTTTTTATCACTCCACACTACGTCAACCTGCGGGAAAGCCTCATTCAACGTGGATACGCTACAGAAGGCGAATATGCATTTTCGCTTCGAGATGACATCAAATGTGCAACACCAGAGGAAATACAAAGACTGGTAAATGGAGAGCAACGGCAGGAACCTTTCGATCCAATCGAGGCTGAGCTGAGGCAATTAGAACATCTGCAATTTATGGACTTGGAGGAAGAGCAGGAGAGAGAGGTCGATTTTTGGAGCGACTAATCACCATCGAGAACTCCGCTGAAAATCAATACCGCTGTCATCAAGAGCCAAAACGAAAAACATCGAGGTCATCGAGCCTGCAAAACTGCAAATCATCATCATCATCTTCAAGATATCATCGCCCTGTCCTCCCACTATCCCAAATCAAATTTCATTTTTTATTATTTTCTGTTGAGAACAAAAATCAATTTAGAGTCTCAAAATTTCTTTTTGTTCTGGGGGGCGTTGAAGCGAAACACCGACTCGAGAACTTTATTTCAACGACATGGCACGCACGAGTGTTTACACCGGCGGCCATGTTGAAAAACTGTCACTTCGCGAAGCGGCGCTCGGGAAGCGAGGCGCTCAGCGCTGCCAACTCAATTTCGATTCCACAAAATTCCCTAGATTCATGAAATTCTTTATTTTATTGAATATCAATTAAATAATCTTTTTCTTATTAAAAATAATGATGCGAACTATTAAAGAAACATATTTTGAACAAACGGGTGTAAATTTCAGGTCAAAATTACTCAAATTTTTAAGAAAACTTTTCGTTGCGAGATAAAGTGCACAGTGCGCATGCGCAATGACCCACTTTCAACAGACGCGTGCAAGAACGTGACTTTTTGCAAATTGGTGAATAAAGCTAAATAAAAATAATCTTGTGAATGAAATTAATAAAAAAATAATGTCAAATAATAATAAAAGTCATAAAATCGATAAAAATTCATCTGAAATTCGTTTTATTCAAAATTCATTGAATTTCCACACATGCGCATTGTGACTCTAGCTCAATTCAACGAATTGGGACTCACGCGGGGCCTCACCGAGCCAATGAGAGAATTTAGCGTAGGAGTCCCTGGTTCAAGATTAAATCACTGAGCGAATCATGAAACGGGACAAAGTCCATCATATTATTATTATTATTTCCTTTGTTTGAAAGGGTATAAAAACCCGAGCGCGGAAGCTCAGTTGGCTTGTCTCATATCGAATCTCGCCACGCTAGGAGCTAGGAGCCAGTCACGTCTCGAATCCCCGAGAGCTCGACTCGCATGCCATAACCAAAAGCCAGTCTTGCCTCCGGATCTCGCCGCGTGCACTCGCCTTAATTGAAGAGAATAAAGAAACATAAAAATTTTTTCGCTCATTTAAATAGCTCTCAGAACAAAGAGCAAAATAACATCGCTCATTAACACTCAGAATTTAAACAGAATAACACCTTTCCTCCTCACGCTAGGAGGGCCGGGTTCATTCGATTTCGTTTGAACTCAAGAATCCTAGGTGAGTTTCCGATCTATCCAGGAGGGCCGGGACAGTTCGATTCCGTTCTGTCTCAAGATTCCTGGTAGATTTCCAATCCTTTTTCTATCCAAGAGGGCCATGGCCGTTCGATTTCGTTCGGTCACAAGATTCTTGGGTAGGACTCCTACCTTTCCACGCCAGAGGGGCCGGGACAGTTCGGGTTCGTTCTGTCTCAAGAACTCTGGGTGGATTCTTTTCCATCAATGAGTCATTGTTTTCTGAGTGGCGATTCAATTAATTCTCTTTTAAATTCATTAAAAATCATTAAAACCAAACAAGTTTTCTTTATTCTCATAACGAGACAATAGCGAGTCATTTATTATTTTGAGCCAATTAAATTATTTCAAAAAGCGAAATATCTCACTAAAAAATCATAATTTGAATTATATCGAGTCAAAAGAGTGAGATCAACCACAAAAATCCACTCGAACAATCAATTTGTATTGTATAGAGTCAAAAAGTGAGTTTCTAAGAATTATAGCTCTATTATCAAATTATCAAATGAACGAATTATCAAACAAAATCAATTAAAAATTTATCAAGACCAGCGTTGGCGAGAATTATTGAAAAATTATTATTGCAAGCGAAACTATTAATTGTTATTATTCTAATAAAAGCGAGCGTAAATTCATGCGAAGTTTATGATAATTAATTCTGCGAAAATTATTCTTTTTACAAAGAAAAATACCGGAAATAAAATTTTTCATGCAATTAAAATAAAGCTAAAAACACGATTTCAAATAAAAAGCCTTTATTTTTGTAATTTGGTTCAAAACAATTTAAAATTGAATAAAGCATTTGTCATTTCAATTTAATTTCATTTCACTTTTGTTTTTCCTTCATGCCCGCTCTTCTTTAATATAGAATTGCTCGAATCCAGGCGTGACGGTGTGCACAAGCACTAACGTACCGTTACAGTATAGAGAAAGAGAGATTTTTTATTTTATATTTTTTACAAATATAAAATAAAAAATATACACCGGAAAAAACGATGGTGCACTATGACGACACGCTCACACCCCCTCCGCACACCCGCAAACCTCTCGCCCACAACGCCGGCCGCTCGGCCTAGTGGGGGAAAGGAGTGGGGATAGGAGTGGGGGTCGCCATAGTGCACCACCTACTACTCATAATTTGTATCGATCCAATCGACGTCGAATTTTGTGAATAATACCAGAGGATCCTGAAAGTCTGAGAAGAGTCGATTTTCTTATAAGTCTCTGCCACCATAGAGTAAGAAATGACTAGCTTTCATGTGATTTTTTTGGATTTAAAAGCTTCTTAGAAGAATTTAATAATGTCAAAATTTGGATTTACTAATAAAATACTTGTCCACCGATTGATATCATAAATTTTAATGCTGCACGTAATTCAAATGGTAACTTTTTTCAATTCATTAGAAAATACTTGGCCTCGAATTAATATAATAAATTTTAATGCCGCACGTAAATTAGATGGAGTTTTTTTCAGTTGATTTAGCTGTTCGAATCAAATAAGAAGAATGAGGCATCGGTTTCCAAAATGATTTCAAGGGCGATTTTTCGGTTTATTATTTTTTACTTGTTATTTGATTCTTTTGACACGTTAAAAAATAGATGGAGATTAGTTTTTTTTTTAATATAACGTTTTTTCAAGATTTGTAAAATTTTTTTCGAATTGTTCTGTATTTTTTTTTATGAAATAATTTTTTTTACAATTAAAAAAAAAAATTTTTTAAAGTTTTTTTTATGGGTGGAATTATCAGCAAACGAGGGACCATCAATGTACTTGTCCCAACCTTTTTTTTCCCTAGGGGAAGTTTATGGTTTGATATCACGTCTTTTTTCTCAAAAGATCCTTATTTATGTTCAGATGACTGTAAGATTTTGTGGTGAATTTAAAATCTAGCGCCAAGCGCACATAGGTAGGGACAGTCGACTGACCACCGTTTACCCCCTCTTAATTGTATAAATTTAGGGAGATCGTCTCGCTCAAGTAGTTAGTTGTCTCTGGACCAGCCATAAGCATGCACGAAAATAAAGTCGTTATATCCATATTGTCTCCTGTCTCTTTTCTTGGCCATCCACGCATCTAAAGACAAGATAAGTATATTGGTTTTCTGGTTCGAATAACCAATGAGTAACCGAATTATTGATAGTGCTACTTCGAAGTTGAATAATAAAAAATAACAAAAAGGAAGAAAAGACAAAATCTTTACATTGGCGCCCAACTTGTTGGCAAGAAATTCCATGCCTGTTAATTTAAGTTCAAACTGCAAATAAAATTATTATAGGAAATGAAATAAAATATTTGGATACGTTTACATGCAAAGTAAATTTATATATGTGCAAAGAATACTCAGATGTGGGTTCTCAGAAGAAAAAGAAAGTGGATAGATACAGAATAATATTTTTATAAAAAATCGAATGAGTATGGAAAAGTAATTAATACGTAATCTAATTGGTATGAAAATTTAGTGACGTCTCTATGCCGAAAGAAAAAATAGCGCCTTCGCCAAGATTTACGAGAGCGCGAGGTCAAATAATACCTGAGACACGCTCAGTTTTACCTATTGCAAGGCTATCAAAACGTAAGGCATCGTCTCCACAAGTCATACGAAAAAAGAGAATAACAGAACATACTTTAAATATCGATAGGCAAGATAATATTCAAGTGATGGCTCAAGGGGGAGAGGAAATAAATATAGAAGAGGAATGGCGAAGAATCAGAGAGGAACGACAACGGTTAGTGGAAGAACGACGCGAGCTCGACAGAATAAGATCCACTACCCAGAACGAGGGACAGCCAACACAACAACTTCCAACGCAAGGCCATGAACAGAGATCTAATGAAAATGGACAACAAGTGGTAAACGGAATTGTTTCACACTTACAGAATTTGCACCTCAATATAAACGTTCCAAAATTCGATGAAGAGCGTAATCCTCTTGAATATTTAGAAAATTTAGAGCGATATATCGCCTTAAAAAATGTTCGTGACGAATACAAAATTACGGTATTAGAGAATATAATTGAGGGAAGAGTAAAAACATGGTACGAGGCGGTAAAGAACGATATTAGAAATTTCGAAACATTCAAAGAATTCTTTCGGCAAGAATTTTATGCGATACCTAATAGAGTACAATTTAAAAATCGCTGGTCTTCGAGAAAATACAAAATGACTGATGGGTCAATGCAAGCATATTTCTATCAACAAATTAAAGAAACACAATACTTTGAACCCCCGTTAACACCATACGAAGTTAACTATACAATTGTACAGCAACTACCACTCCGAATAAAAACGAATTTAGCGGCTATAAATTTTGCTGACACAAATACCGTTTCCCGAGCTCTCGCACAGCTAGATATAAGTCAAGAAGAATTCTCACGTCAAAAAGAGTTTAAAAGCAATCACAGAGTACCGACTCATAGCATAAATACAGTTTGTTGTACACCATCGGGACAAAACGAGGATGATAATGACCAAAGAAAGCATAGCGCAAATTATCATAGAGGCTCCAATCGCAAAACGATCAATTATAGAAATTATGGACAACCGTGTCAGGGGTATTCTAATCATAATAATTATAATCCGATGCCAGATTTTCGGTTCCCCCCACCAAGCTGGCAAAATAGACAACAGGCAGTAAACACAAGCAATCAAAACAATCTATCACGAACTAACGGTCCAAGCGAGAATAGTAATAATAATTTAAACCGATAAAGGACACGACGAGAGACGGTCCAACGTCGTGTCGTAATTTATATGATTTTGTTGAGGACCTTGAGGAGGAAATCGAAGGTAAAAGTTTAAGTGAATATAATATGAAAGTTAGTATTCAACCGTGTCCCTACCTGAAATTAAATTTACAAAACATTGAAGTGAGAGCTCTTCTCGATTCGGGTAGCCAAATAACTTGTTTTTCCGATAGTTTTTATAAACAATTGAAGGTAAAATGTAAATTACATGAACTGCCAGTGAGTAATATGCAGGTGTCTACTGCCATCGGCAACCGAGCAAGTACGGTGAAGTGGCAAATCTTCGTTAAAGTGAAGATAGGAAACGAGACGTTCCAACACATTTTTCTGATAATTCCATATTTGACATCGAACTGTATTTTAGGCAGTGATTGGTTGAACCAAAATGGAGGAATTATAAATTACAAAGAGCAAAGCGTAACGATAAACGATAGCAAGCTTGATACAAAGTTGGTGGATTTCGACGGTATTCCTTCTGAAAAAATCGAGAAAATCGAAGAGAAAAGCGGGACACAGATAAGAATAACTGAATTAGGGAATATGAATGAAGATAGAGTTGCAAACACGGATGTGATAGAAAATGAGCAGTTTGAAAATGAAAGTATAGAGAAGAAGAGAAGTGGATGTAATGGTGAAAATGCACAGAAAATAGAAGGTGATTTTCACATGCACGATAATGAAATGAAAGATAAAAACATGGATATTAGAAATATGAGCACAATATTGAATCAGGGAAAAGACGATGGTATGTTTGAAAAACAATTGCAGTCCATGGTGGGCAAGCTGGCGAAGAGGGATGAAAATCAGATAACACAAATAGTACAAATCATTAGACAGAATAAAGACATTTTTTCGGAAAAACCCGGTTTATCGTCGGTTTATGAACACGAAATTAAAGTAATTGACAAGAGGCCTATATCGCATCACTCATACACCTTTACATCTGAGAGAAGCGGTTAGGAAAGAAATAAAGAGAATGCAAAATTTAGGAGTAATCGAGAGAAGCGACAGCTTATATTGTAATCCATTGCGAGTTGTTAAAAAGAAAGACAATAACGTTAGGCTTTGTCTGGATGCACGCTACATTAACGCGTTAATCGAAAATGAACATGAATCACCGCCACTTATTTATGAAATTATGCAGAAACATGCAGGGAAACAAATTTTTACGACTTTGGATCTTGCGCAGGGATATTGGCAAATACCCCTCGCAAACGAATCACGCAAATACACAGCCTTTTTATTTGACGGGGTTCTGTATCAATTTACGGTGATTCCGTTCGGAGTAAAAACATCAGGTAGCGGATTCATACGCGCATTAAATATGATTTTTGGAAATGATTTTCATGAATTTTTATCCTATTACGTGGATGATTTATTAGTAGCGTCAAAGGATTTTGACCAACATCTTGAACATCTCGAAAAGATTTTCACGCGACTCAAGCAATCTAACATCACAGTGCGTCTCGATAAGGCTGAATTTTGTCAAGATACCGTCAAATTTTTGGGGTTTATATTATCCGGAAAGGGAATTACTCCCGACCCTAACAAAATTGATAGTATTCTGAAATTTCAAGAACCAAGAAATAAGTTAGAGTTGCAAAAATTTCTCGGGATATGCAATTACTATCGACAATTTAGCCTAAAACATACGGAATGCATTGCTCCTCTACGCTCGCTGTTAAAAAAGGAGGCGATATGGAAATGGGAGGATAAGCACGCGCAGGCATATCAGGAAATAAAAAATAATTTCAAGAATACAATCGAATTGTGTCATTATTATATTGATCGCACGTTCTATCTGCAAACAGATGCGTCAGATAAAGGAATCAGCGGAATTTTGTTTCAAATAGACGACTGCGACGATAAAAGAATTATTGCTGTGATAAGTCGAGGGTTAACAAGCGCAGAAGTGAAGTACACAACGACAGAAAAGGAGCTGTTGGCGATCGTGTATAGTTTGTTGAAATTGCGGGTGTATTTGTTAGGCCAGCCGTTCGTCATAATTACCGACCATAGTGCGCTTACTTTTTTGAACAAAACTCCGTTTCAAACTGCTCGAATCTCCCGATGGCTTTTACTAATTCAAGGTTATACATTCACAGTGCAATACTATAAGGGAAAGGATAATATTGTTGCTGATTTTCTAAGTAGGAATCCGAGAGGATATTTCGAAAACGAGACAGTCGAGAGAGTTGTCATATCAAGCCTGAGACTCGTAGAATCTGAGAGTGTGCACTCAGAGCGTGATCAGGGATTGATTATGGCCATTCAACTTGAATTGGATCCTATTCTTAAAAAGAGCTTAAAACATTTAGGTAAAATGCAAGCCGAAGACAAGAATCTCGTTACCTTCATTAACAAATGTCAAGAAAAATCGTCCGAAAACATCATGCAGCACAATGGTATTTGGTTCTGTAGATCGCATGCATCGTCGCAGTGGTGCATCCTCATCCCAGAAGCAATGATATCTCTTCTCGTTGAAACTGAACACGAGAGAATGGGGCATATCGGTGTGCTAAAAACGTTGCTCCATTTGAAGCGACATTATTGCTGGAGAGGAATGCAAAAAGACGTGAAACGACATGTATTGCGGTGCGATTTATGTCAGCGTGTAAAACATATGCAAAGATCCATGGAAGGTGAATACCTTCTTGTCCGGTCTGAACGACCAGGGGATCTTGTGACAGTCGATTTTTATGGGCCTCTGCCGAGATCAGTCGGAGGGGTTCAATATATTTTTGTTATGATGGATGCATTTTCCAAACTAGTTAAATTGTATCCCGTAAAAAAGGCCACGGCGAAGATCGTTGTAAAAAAACTATTAGAAGATTATGCGAAGAGCGTAGGGAAGCCGGATCGCATTTTGTCTGACAATGGGTCCCAATTCACGGCTAATTTATGGAAAGACGAATTGAGAAGAAACAATATCAAAGTCGTATTCTCATCTGTGAGGCACCCGCAATCCAATCCCACGGAGCGTATCATGCGTGAGCTCGGGAAATTCTTTAGAATCTATTGTTCAGAGCAACACACCAAGTGGGCAAAATATATTGGGCGTATTGAGGACATTTTGAATTGTACAATACATGGTAGTACGGGTTTCACACCGTGGGAGCTGCACTGGGGTAAAGATTCACAAGACCAGATAAGAAAATTATTTCCGTTTCCAGAAGCAAAGGAAACCAGTCATGACATGAAAATTGAGCTTGCGAGAGAGAATATAAAAAAAAGTTTTGAAAGGCGAAAACAGTATCAGCAGACAGGCTCAAAGGTATCGCTTAAGGAGGGCGATTTGGTACTGCTCAGAGTCCCCCATTTATCTAGTAACACCGATCGTGTTATTCATAAATTTTTTCATTTATTCGAAGGGCCGTTTAGAATTGTCGAAGCACGAGGAAACAACGCGTTCCTCCTCGCCGATCCAAAAAATATTTCGAAAATTAAGGGTACATACAACAGGACAAATCTGAGAAAATATCATCAGTTTGCAGAGGCGAATAATAGGTAGGGAATTGATTTTGACGGGTGCAAATGATGGATAATTGGGACGAAGCGATTTCCGCGAATGTTGACGAACGGTAGTTCTGGATACTTACTATGTAACAATGATACTAATAAGTTTTGTAATAAAATGTGTATGAAATTGAGAGAGACGATTCAATGAATAAGACGAGTGTGACGTGTGTGCGTGCGATATATATTGATTGTTAGGACGAGACCTTTCGTGAGGTGGAGTCTGTATGTATGCGTTGTAGTGTGGAAGGATGTGAGGTTATGAGAACGAATGAAGTAGTTACTGAACGAGCAAATTTCCATATCGGCCGTATACACCGATATCGAAATTTAGGGGGATAATGTGGTGAATTTAAAATCTAGCGCCAAGCGCACATAGGTAGGGACAGTCGACTGACCACCGTTTACCCCCTCTTAATTGTATAAATTTAGGGAGATCGTCTCGCTCAAGTAGTTAGTTGTCTCTGAACCAGCCATAAGCATGCACGAAAATAAAGTCGTTATATCCATATTGTCTCCTGTCTCTTTTCTTGGCCATCCACGCATCTAAAGACAAGATAAGTATATTGGTTTTCTGGTTCGAATAACCAATGAGTAACCGAATTATTGATAGTGCTACTTCGAAGTTGAATAATCAAAAATAACAAAAAGGAAGAAAAGACAAAATCTTTACAATTTTAGTTTAAATTTCTATGAATTGTTTATAATTTTCGGCGTATAACGTTGGTTTTCACGAAAAAAGACCTATTTTTCGTCGAAATTGTACTGAAAATATTTCGATAGAGGTTTAGTCTTGGACTTTTGTGATTTTTCTCCTTGTCTTCTAATATGTTTGGTCCATTGGGAACTCAAGAGCATGGAGCAATGCGTGTTGCGGGCCGAGATATGATTTTTGGCTGATAACGTTAGGAAAAAGAAAGGAAAAGAGGAAAGATACATCAAATTCAAGACACAACATATCCAACAGAATTGGCCCTTTTTAAATGTTGCTTTTGCATTCTGAATCTAAACATTTTCGTGTCATTCAAAACGTGTTCCCGATGAAATATATTTCCAAAGTTTGCAAGTGGCCGCTGAGATCCAATTATCCAGTTTGATAGTTGCAGAAAAAAGGCACCCGGAAACATTTATTATGTCAGAACTCAAAGGAGCAAAAAAAACTGAGCGTACTTAATTCAACAGAGCAACCGAATTCAAAGACGTTCAAGGTACCTGCGCATTGGTTTTGGAGAAAAACAATTTCAGGAGAATTTCAAAATGAATTTAGAAATATAAAAACTCAGAATAAAATAGAAAACGGAAAATTTAGGAATTTAGAGAAGCTGAAGACGTTTGTGATGAATTTTTGAGATTACATGTTACGGTTGGAGTAAAGAATTTAAATGATTGGCACACATGCTGCGACACAAAAATATGAAAGTTTGGAGGTATTCGCTTCATACCGCAGTAATACATACTTCAATAGTATTTAAAAAGAAATACTTTAAAACTTACTAAACCAAGTTCTATTACTCATTCTCATAATCAAAGATAGGGGGTGATACTTAACCCACATATTTATGCACAGAAATTTCAGAGTTCGCAGGTATCTGCTGCGATTCAATGTATCTGCGCAATAAATTTTGAAGACAGCAATCTAAAATCTATCCATAAATGAGCAACTGAAGACTTCTGTGATGAGTGTTTACTTCATATATATGTTACAGTTAGTTTTAAAAAGTAAAATGAGTGACACAGTATATCAATTTTATAATTCGCAGATTTTTGCTGTATTTCAATAATCCAAATCTATAGTATTATAGAGAAAAGTTGGCAAAAGTCATGATGTTACGTTGAAATTACATAGCGAACATTGTATTCAGAAATTCTGTATGTTCCCATGGATGTTAGCAGGCATTATATTTGATCGCATCCAAAACTGAGCAACTGTAGACTTAGCGTAATGAATCTTTTCACTAATAATTCCACATTTGTAGTTTGCAAAGTGAGAATACTCAATATTACCATAATTAAAGATAGGAGGTGATACTTAGCACATATATTTATCCACAGAAATTTTAAAGTTCGCAGCTATCTGCTGCAATTCAATGTATCTGCGCAATGAGTTTGGAAAACAGCAATTTCAAATCAAATTTCAAAGCATAAATGA
Source organism: Venturia canescens (assembly GCF_019457755.1). Lineage (NCBI taxonomy): Eukaryota > Metazoa > Arthropoda > Insecta > Hymenoptera > Ichneumonidae > Venturia > Venturia canescens. The sequence goes on along the minus strand of NC_057425.1, from coordinate 22,817,021 downwards.
GCAACTGAAGACTTTTCTAATGAATTTTTCACTTCATATTTATGTTGCAGTGAGAGTCAAAAAGTAAAATGAATGGCAAAGTATATAAATTTTATAGTTTGCAGATTTTTGCTGTATTTCAATGATCCAAATCTATATAGTATTATAGTGAAAAGTTGTTCAAAGTCATGATGTTACATTAAAATGACATAGCGCACATAATATTTAGAAATTCTGTAGGTTTCCATGATGTTGGCAGGCATTATACTCAATCGCATCCAAAACTGAGCAACTGTAGACATATCGTAATGAATGTTTTCACCAATAATTCCACATTTGCAGTTTGCGGAGTAGGAATACTCAACATACACGTTATTTCATAAGTATTGTTGTCAAAATTTGAGTTTGCCTACCGCATTCCGAAGATTCAACTTTTCATACTATCAGCAAAAAAAACATCCAAAGACTTTTTGGAACAAGTTTCAAAATTTATTACTCGACAGACCAGGTGGAAAAAGTATAACTACACTTATATCAACACCAGAAACTGTTTTGAGAATCAAATATACAAAATGTGCGATTGATGATCATGGTCGGAAACCACTTGAATTACGTTACCACAATCAGCATGAAGAAATATTAGAAAATCATAGGACACATATTAGGAAACCAATTAATAATATGTATCCATCCGCTGCAAACCGATGGAGTCAAAACAAGGATCGGATAGAGCAGAGCCAAACTCAATAGGAAGCAAAATATGGGAATATTCAAAAATAATGATGACACAAGAAATAAATTAGAAAACATTTATTCGATTGGAGTTTCTCACATTATATATACTAACAGTTCTGTATGTTCTTGTTTTATTAAATATCAACCATAATATTTCAGATCGCAAAAAGAAAATTTGACGTTATAGGTTGACGAACATTTTTTCTTACAACTTCTAGACCTATTTTTGATGAACTGATTTGCCTTATTTATATTATTCACTAACTATGCGAACGTTTGTTACATTTGTCCCGCACTTCGTAACGTCAAACCCCGGCCGGTTCGTTACCACACAGCTATCAAGGGGAACTCGTATATATGACCTACATTATTACATATGATATGTTATCACGCAACTGATGATATATTTACACTGGACAATATTCCGCGAACTCTGGTTTAATTGAAAGATTATCTCAGTTGACACTTATTTCCAATCGAACGAAATAATGAAATCTTGAAAAGTTTCGTTGACATATGCATCGCGCATTTTTTTATATTTTTTAGCACACACAGACCATAGTCTACATTTACGCGGCCGCTTTTATACCGGTTTAGTATACCACAAGTTTTAACAAAATAAATATTAACCACTTTTCACTAACCATTTTCATTTATTAATTAGAGTCTGCACACAATAGCACTTTGGGGATTATAACCTCACCTGTCAAAATGACGTTCAGTATGAAAACAAGTTTCAGGTGGTTTCGGATGTGCGTATCGATGTATTGATATCATATAACCTATTTACCAATGATATAAATGATAAACTTATTTTCAGTCAAACGAATTAATGAAATCTTAAAAAGTTTCGTCGACATGCATTTCATTTTTATTTTATTCTTTTTCACACACAGATCACAAACTACATTTACGCGCCTGCTTTTATACCGGTTTAGTTTAGCACTCCACAGGTTTTAATACTATGCACTTCGTTAGATGACGAAAGTTTTTTATATTTGTCCCACACGCATTCCATAATGTCAAAACTCTATCAAGAGACTCGGTAGAGTCTCGGCTGAAAAATCTAAAAATCTGAGGCTTTGAAAATTGAACTGGAGATTAATTAATAAATTCTCTTTCGATTCCACCCACAATCAGCATGATCGGTGGCGTAATTGCTGAGAAAAAACTTTGCACAGGCTCAAGATTATGCAAAAGTTACCAACACATTCTAGAATTTATGCGTCTATATTTTCAACACAATCAAAGGCACTTTGATGCTCTCGAGTTTCTGATTGGTTGGATCTGACGACATCCATTTTTAAACGTTGTCATTGGTTGTTGAAATTAGTTGTTGATGATTGGAAATCTGACGTCAACTTCAGAACGTAGCACACGGCGCAGCACAGCTGGTAACAGCAGTCATAAATTCGATCGATATACATATAATAATGTACAAACCATGTGTCAGTTTTTGATCGCATGAACAGAGTTTCGACATTACGAAGTGCATGCGGGATAAATAACAAAATAATTTTCGTCATCTAAAGAAGTGCATATTACTATTTATTTTGTTAAAATTTGTGATATATTAAACCGGTATCAAAGCGGCCACGTAAATGTAGTCTGTGATGTGTGTGTGAAAAAGAATATAAAAAATGCGCGATGCATATGTCAACGAAACTTTTCAAGATTTCATTATTTCGTTCGATTGGAAATAAGTGTTGACTGAAATAATCCTTCAATTAAACCAGATTACGAGAAATATTGTCCAGTGCGAATATATCGTCACTGGCGTGGTTATATATCATATGTAAATAGGTTATTCATACGAATAAATATAACAAAAACACACGGAACTGTTAGAATGATATTAGAAACTTTACTTGAATAAATGTTTTCTAATTTATTTCTTGTGTCATCATTATTTTTAAACATCCCCATATTTTGCTTGATATTCAGTTTGGCTCTGCCCTCTCCGATCCCCTTGTTTTCACCCCATCAGTTTGCAGCGGATCGATACATATTATTAATTCGTTCCCTAATATGTGACCTATGATTTTCTACTCCTTCTTCATGATGATTGTGGTAACATGATTCGAGAGGTTTTTAACCATAATCTTGAATTGCACATTTTGTAAATCAGATTTTCAAAAAAATTTCTGGTCTTGGTATACTGGATAGTTATTCTTTTCCCATTAGGTCTGTCGAGTGATAAATTTGGAAACTTGTTCCAGAAAGCCTTTGGATGCTTTTTTTGCTGATGATATGAAAAGTCGTATCTTCGGAATGCGGTGTGCAAACACAAATTTTGATAACAAAACTTATGGAATGACATGTATGTTGAGTATTTCCACTTTGCAAACTACAGATATGGAATTATTATAAAAAAAATTCATGCCGATAAGTCTACAGTTGCTCAGTTTTGGATGTGATCAAATATAATGCCTACCAACATCCCCAGAAACTTACAGAATTTCTGAATGCAATGTGCGCTATGTCATTTTAATGCAACATCATGACTTTTGACAACTTTTCATTATAATGCTGTAGATTCGGATCATTGAAATACAGCGAAAATCTGCAAACTATACAATTTATATACTGTGCCATTCATTTTACATTTTGACTCTAACCGTAACATATATATGAAGTAAAAAATTGATTATAAAAGTCTTCAGTTGCTCATTTATGGATAGATTTGAAATTGCTGTCTTCGAAGCTCATTGCGTAGATACATTGAACCGCAGCAGATACCTGCGAACTCTGAAATTTCTGTGGATAAATATATATGCTACGGATCACCCCTTATCTTTGATTATGGTAATATGTAATGGAACTTGGTTCAGCAAGTTTTTAAGTGTTTCTTTTCAAATAGTATTGAAGTTTGTATGACTGATATACAGCGAATACTTCTAAACTTTGATATTTCTGTGTTGCAGCATGTGTGCCAATCATTCAAATCATTTACTCCAACCATATCATGTAATCTAGAAAATTCATTACAAAAGTCTTCAGCTTTTCTAAATACTTCAATGTTCCTTTTTCTATTCCTTCCTGAGTTTTCGAATTTCTAAATTAATTTCTAAATTCTCCTGAAATGGTTTTCCTTCAAAACCAATGCAGGTACGTTAAACGTCTTTGAATTCTGTTGCTCTGTTAAATAAAGTTCGCTTAGTTTTTTTTGCTGCTTTGAGTTCTGGCATAATAAATGTTAGAAGTTTACGGGTACTTTTTTTCAGCAACTATCAAACTGTGGATAATTGAACCTCAGCGGCCGCTTGCAAACTTTGGAAATATATGTAAGTTTGACACCGACGCAAACTTAGTCCCCCACTCGCGCACACCACGGTTGTGGTAGGTACGCGACGAGAGACACAGCTCATGAGCGAGAGCCGAGAGAGTCGCTCATAAACCGTCAGAGAGATACCGTCAATTGTATTGATTCAGGTGCGATTATAAAAGAATGTTAAACTAGAGTGTAAGATTAATTAAGGAACTTTTTGTAACTCGGTATGAATTTTAAATTACAGTTATTAACTGCAACTGCATTTGTCGGAATTTCTTCACCTTTCCCAAGTTCGATAATAAGCCTTTGATTTCGAGGCTTATAAATCAATACAATATGGGTGAGATAAAGGCAATATTCCACTTCACATCTGAGGCGGCAGATTCCAAGACGACGATTGTGAAAGTCAAGACTATCCAATTGGTGGGCCAACCAGAAATTTTTCAATTCCCTCGAGAGCTGCAAACGAGTGACCAACATCCACAACTTTTCGAAAATGCAGTGACAAAGGGGGTCGTCAGAAGCTTGAAAATACGCAACAAGTTCCGAAACGTGACCATCACCCTAACCGAAGGTAAACTGAAAGAAATCTATTTAGACGACGAAGGCAATGTCGCTTTCAACGGATACTACCTAGAAGAGGCCCAGGCTAGCGCACCGATCTCCTTGCAGAGCTCTTCTATCGAAAACCAGACACACGAAAAACCAATTCATTCCGTTGCCAAAAATATAATACTAGAAAAATTTAATGGGAAGAATTTCAATGCGGGAGCATGGATGGAGATGTTTGTAACAGAATGTAAAAGGCTCGATATAAGAGAAAATAGATTTTCAGAAGTTCTGAGACTATTTTTAGAAGGTCCAGCTTTAGAGTGGTTTGCAATATTTCTAAAAACAAATTCATTATCACACGCCTGGGAGTTCTGGAATAATTCATTTGTGGACACATTCGGCCAAAAGGCATGGTCCGAAATCGCGTACGCTTACAATTTCAAATACCTAAACGGTTCCTTTCTGGAGTTTGCATTAAAAAAAAGAAACATGTTGCTAGACGTAGATCCAAAATTGACTATCAGCTCTCAAATAAACCTGATAGTGATAATGTTACCTAACGTCGTAAGAGCACGGTTAAACAAAAAAAGTTTAACGAACATGGAAGATTTAATGTCGACACTCAGACAAATAGATCCTATGAAAATTAAACTCAATAACAACTCGAATGAGAGAAACGAGGATAAACACAAAACGCAAAACAAATACAGTCCGTGCTCGTACTGCGAAGGTGTAGGTTTTCCAAACAGATACCATCCAGAGCAATTGTGCCGCACGAAAATAACACACCAGAAAGGAAATAAAAACGAAAAAATCAAAGTTGCAAATAATATAGAAATTCAAGACACGATCGCGTATACGGAAGAAGCAAAAAACGAATAGTGACCCCACTGATAAAATTAAAAATTCTGATAAATAATAAACCAGCCACCGGTCTTTATGATTCGGGAGCGAATATATCTCTAATAAACTATAAGTTTTGGGAAAAACAGAAGTTGAATAAAAATATAAGTGGGGATAAGAATATAGAAACAATTTCAGGTACGTCAAAAGCAGAAGGTGTGATTACCGTGCCAGTAACGATATTCAACATTACGAAACAATTTACATTTTTCATAATTAAAAGCGATTCATTCAAAGAAGATATACTGCTAGGTTTAGACTGTATAAGAGAATTCAAACTTTGTCAAGATGAAAAGTTGAGAATATCGCAAAAAAATGAGGAAGAAAATTCCAGAGAAAACAAAAATATAATAAATAATATCAACTCGGTGAATAAGAACTGGGAAAATCTAATGACAAAACACAAAAAAGTCTTCGCAAAAGAAAAATTCGATATAGGTACAGTAAAAAACTACGAAGCGACGATAAAACTAATGGAAAATAAATACATAGCAAAAAAACCCTATAAATGCTCAATCCAAGATAGAGTAGAAATAGAAAGTCAAATTAAACAATTATTAAAAACAGGATTAATAGAGGAATCATGTAGTCCATACGCTGCACCAGTTACATTAGTATATAAAAAGGAAGAAGCGAGAAAATCTCGCTTATGTATCGACTATAGGGAATTGAACAAAATAGTAGTCCCAGAAAGCCAACCTTTTCCGAGAATCGAGGATCTAACGTTGCGAGCGAGAAATTGTAAATATTTCACAAAACTAGACGTGAACTCGGCGTTTTGGTCGATCCCGTTACGTATCAAAGATAGATACAAAACAGCGTTCGTAACCCATCATGGGCATTGGCAATGGTGTTGTTTACCATTTGGACTAAAATCGTCGCCGGCAATATTTCAGCGAATTTTGTCAAGCATAATAAGAAAACATCAACTGGAAACCTTCGCAGTAAACTACATTGATGATATCCTAGTCTATTCAAAAGACTACAGGGATCATATGAAACACATTGAACTAACATTGAAAGCTTTACAAGAACAGGGAATAAAATTAAATCTAGCAAAGTGTGTGTTTACACAAAGCAAGATAACATATTTGGGACACGAAATAGGAAATAATTGTGTAAGACCACTAAATGATAATGTGATTGCCATTAACAATTTTCCAACACCACAAACGAGGAAACACATTAGACAATTCCTAGGTAAAATAAACTTTTACCTGGAATATATTCCCAGATCAACTATACTTCTAGAACCACTACATAATCTATTGAGAAAAAATGTAGAATATAAATGGTCAAAATACTGCCAAGAGAGTTTCAAAAAAATAAAAGAATACTTATGCTCAAAACCGATTCTGGCAATTTTTGACCCAGCCATCCCAATTAAAATTTATACTGACGCGTGTTTACAAGGAGTTGGTGCAATATTAAAACAAAACCAATCAGATGGAAAGATAAAACCAGTATTTTTCTTCTCAAGGAAATTAACAGAATCACAAAAGACAAAAAGAGCAATCTATATAGAATGTCTGGCGATAAAAGAAGCAATTTTGTACTGGCAATACTATCTAATAGGACAAAAATTTACGGTTTTCACAGACCACAAACCACTGGAGAACTTCAACATAAAAAAATGTAATGATCCAGAATTGAGACAAATTTTAAACTACCTGTCTCAGTTTGATTTTGAAATAAAATACAACCCGGGAAAGAAAAACTTAGAGGCAGACTGTTTATCACGTAATCCAGTACTGGATGGAGACTCTAGAGAAGATGAAACATCAAGAATCAAAATAGTAAACTTTCTAAAAATGGATGAAATTGTGAACAATCAAAAACAATTAAAGCTCGATAATAAATGCGAAATTGAAAATAACATAATTTATAAAACGCTGAATAACAGGAAGAAAATTTGGCTAACTGAGAAATTTGGGATTGAATTGATCAAACATATACACAACAAACAAGGACATATAGGAACGAAACAAATAACATTAACAATTACCCATAAAGTCTATTTCAAAAATATGCATAAACACATAAAAACAATATGCCGTTCCTGCGAAACTTGTATAAAGAACAAAACGAGAATTGGAAACTTCAAAGCTCCATTATCACAATTGGGCCCGGCCTCCGAACCATTCGAAATCATGGCATTAGACACAATAGGAGGTTTTGCAGGCAATAAAAGCACGAAAAGATACCCACACTTGCTAATTGACCACTTCACGAGATATGCCTTTATTTTGACGTCAAAAACGCAGATTGCAAAAGACTTTATAAAATTAGTGGACCAAATAAAAAATGAAAACAGAATACAGACTTTACTTACAGATCAATACGCAGGGATTAATTCAAAGGAATTTAAACAACACCTAAAAACCAGAAAAATAAATCTAGTCTTCACCGCAGTAGATTGTGCTTTTTCTAATGGCCTCAATGAAAGAACAAACCAAACACTGGTAAATAGGATAAGATGCAAAATATTTGAAAACAAAAATCGTCCATGGTCTACCATAGCAGAAGAATGTGTAGAAGAGTACAATAACACTATCCACAGTTCAACAGGTTTCACACCTAATTATTTACTAACGGGAAGAGACAAAACAATCTTACCAAACGAACTCAACTACAATTATAAAGAGAAGCTGGAAGATAACAGATCAATAGCATATAAAAATTCAAAAAAGATCCACGAACAGAATAAAACCTATTATGATAAAAACAAGGTAAACATCGAGTACAAAGTAGGAGACTTAGTATATATACAAAATAGTAACAAGTTAAATAGAAACAAGTTAGACCCGATTAGAATAGGCCCATACGAAATAAAAGCAAAAATATCTAATTTAATATACATAATTGGCAGGGGACAAAAGAAAAATGAATCCCAGATTTTCCATGCTAGTAAGCTAATTCCCTGCCACTCGCCTCTCAGCCCTTTAACACAACGGGGGGGAGATGTAAGTTTGACACCGACGCAAACTTAGTCCCCCACTCGCGCACACCACGGTTGTGGTAGGTACGCGACGAGAGACACAGCTCATGAGCGAGAGCCGAGAGAGTCGCTCATAAACCGTCAGAGAGATACCGTCAATTGTATTGATTCAGGTGCGATTATAAAAGAATGTTAAACTAGAGTGTAAGATTAATTAAGGAACTTTTTGTAACTCGGTATGAATTTTAAATTACAGTTATTAACTGCAACTGCATTTGTCGGAATTTCTTCACCTTTCCCAAGTTCGATAATAAGCCTTTGATTTCGAGGCTTATATATATTTCATTGGGGGCACGTTTTGCATGAGACGAAATCTCTAGATTCAGAATGCAAAAGCGACATTTAAAGTGGGCAAATCTGTTGGATTTTTCGTGTCTTGAATTTGATCTATCTTTCATTTGAATTTTGAAGAAAAGGGATAAATAAAATCTGTTCTATTAAGGAAATCTTTACGTCAGTTCTTTCTTGGTATGAAGACTTAGAAAAATCGCCAAAGGTCACGGACAGACCGGTGACGAAATATTTCCAGTACAATTTTGACGAAAAATAGATATTTTTTCACGGAAACCAACGTTATAAGCCGAAAATCATATTACAGCCCATGAAACGCATTTCTTCACACTCTTGGGTTCCTAATACACAAAACATATTAGAAAATAAGGGGGAATATTACCGACGTGCAAGAACAAACCAGTGCCGAAATATTTCCAGTATAATTTTGACGAAAAATCGGTCTTTTTTCGGGGAAACCAACGTTATAAGCCGAAAATCATATCTCGGCCCTCAACCCGCTTTCTACCGTTCTCTTGGGTTCCCAATAAGCATAGCATATTAGATAGAATAGAAGAGAAAAAATCGCCCAAATCCATGGACAGACCTGTGACGGAATATTTTCTGTACAATGTTGACGAGAAATTTGTTGTTTTTCGTGGAAACCAACGTTATTAACCGAAAATCATATCTCGACCCGCAACACGCTTTCCTCCATGCTCTTGGGTTCCAAATAGACGAAACATATTAGAGTACAAGGGAAAGAATCACCAAAGTCCAAGGACAGACCTGTGACGAAATATTTCCAGTACAATTTTGACGAAAAATAGATCTTATTTCGTGGAAACCAACGTTATAAGCCGAAAATCATATTACGGCCCACAACACGCATTTCTTCATGCTCTTATGTTCCTAATAGACAAAACATATTAGAAGACAAGGAGAAAAATCACCAAAGTCCAAGAACAAAACAGTGCCGAAATATTTTCAGTACAATTTTGAAGAAAAATTGGTCTTTTACGTGGAAACCAACATTATAAACCGAAATTCGTTTCTCGGGGCTCATCCCGGATTCCTGCATATTGTTAGGTTCCTAATAGGCATAACATATTAGAGTATAAGGAAAAAATCGTCGAAGTTCAAGGACGGACTTGTGACAAAATATTTTCACGACAATTTTTACGAAAAATTGGTCTTTTATGGTGGAAACCAACTTTATAAGCCGAACATCATACCCAGGGAAAAAAAGGTTGGGAAAAGTACATTGATGGTCCCTTATTTGCTGATAATTTCATAAAGAAGATTATCCCATAAAAAATGTTCGTATGAGAATGGAATCTATAAAAATGTACTAAGCAAATAATTCGTAGAAATTTAAACTAAAATCCTATAGCCACCATAAGATAAATGAGGAACTTTTGAGAAAAAAGGCGTGATATCAAACCATAAACTTCCCCTAGGGAAAAAAAGGTTGGGACAAGTCCATTGATGGTCCCTTGTTTGATGATATAGAAAAAAGATTCAGAACCAGGAAAAAAATTCTATAGAAATAATAAACGAAAAATTGTTAAGTTCAAAAAAATCCAACAAAAATAAAAAAACAATTGAAAAAAATTCTGTAAAGAAAAATAAAAAATTTTCAAAAAAATTCATAAATATTGAACAAATTGAAAAATGTACTATCCAAGTTACATGCAGTCTAAAAATGTATGATATCAATTGGAGGACAAGTTTTTATTGATAATTTGGAATATTTATCGAACAAATCGGAAACTTTCATTGAAAAATTGACGTTTTACGCATAGGAGCCACTAATCATTCATGATAATTATTTTCAAGAAAAAAGTTCTTGAAAAAAAAGTCATAACGGAAGTTACGTGCAGTACTAAAATGTATTATATCAATTCGAGGCCAAGTATTTATCAGTTATTCGAAATATTATCTCCGGCGACAAATGAGCGTTGAGAATCCTCGTCGGGCTCAGAACGTTTTATCAAAATTACTAAAAAATTAATGGAAATAAAAAATCGCAGAATCTTTCTTTCGAATAATAAGAACGATGTCAAACCATTTCTTTTTAACCAGACCATATAAAAATCGTTAAAAATTCACATGAAAGTCATTCGTTACTTCAACAAGGTACAGACTTTAAAGAATCGATTCCCCTCCGACTTTCAGGATCCTCTGGTATTATTCACAACATTCAACTTCGATTGGATCGGTACAAATTATGTTCAAATACGTCTTAAACGTACTTGTCCGGCCCATCACTTTTTATTCATATTGCTCATTCGAAAAAAAATCAAAAACGAAGTTAATGCATGTGTTAATATTAAGGAACAGTAATTCCCGAGAAAATAATTTTCCTTGAAATCGCTCTTGTCAAAATGAAACGAAAATGGAAGATGAAGTTGATTAATCTATTTATATTGTATGGAGTCATAATTCACAACAAAATCATTTTTCTCCAAATTCCAGGAATCCACGTGTCGTACTCGACTAGTGATATTGTCACGTCCCGCGTGTGATTTCAATATACGCGGTTCGTGACGACGGCCTTCTCCGACAACTGCGCGACTTGACAACGGAGCGTCCTTGAGTGCGACCTATGCGCGTTGCCTCGTGTCGCCGCTGGCCGGAAGCCCTCGGAATCCGCCCGATCAGCATCGCCTGATCGCGAGTTCGAGGGACCTATCCATGGGAACGACTAAAGTGCTGAGATGCTGAAAACCCCGTCACGACGATCGCTTTCGAGCTCTCGTCGCCGTGGCGAGGATTTTTGTACATTAGTTCCGATTGCTCGCTACAGACTCTCGGTCGTCCACTTGGATAACTCCGTAATTCAGCAAGCTCGCGGCGGGGTAGTAAATCCTGAAAGATTGGTGAACCGCACAGAGAACCATAAGTCTGTTTTCCGTTAACAAACGCGAAGTGAGCAACACACTGCCCCTTGCCTCACGGACGTTCTTTTGCCGAGTCTTGCAGACTTTTGCGTGCACCCTTTTGTTAAGTTTATTTCTCAATTTGTTATTCTTCATAAAACCAAGTTAATTCTGTGCGTGTGTGTGAACCGCGCGTCAAACGAAGGCGCGGTTATTGTGTGCGGAGTGGAATGGGAGAATTGTTCCCGTTCGTGTGATGTAAACCTTTTGTATCTTTCTTTTTCGCATACTTTTCACAACTATTTCTGTTCTCGTCAAACCTTCTATTTCCATGTCAATAAATCTGATTTCCCGGTTAATAATTATTTGAGCGACCCAATCTCCTGCTTCGGGGCCCGTACGGGACCATATAGGCACCCTTTCGTTATCTCTTAAATTATTTCGATTACTTAATCACTTCGATATTTCGGTTATTCCCATAATTATCCAATTATTTTAATTTCGTTTAGACCAAACAAAATATCTACTAAATATTTCACATTTCAAAAATCCTACACTCTGTGTAGGTTGGTGGCAGCGAAAACTAAGTAAATTTCCCAATTACGTTCGTCCCTTCAGGACGTAACAATATTTATCAAAATGTGTACGTGACTATCGAAAAAAAACATTGCACGGCTGAATAGGTTCGAAAATTTCTTGTAATGTGCCTGATTATTTCTCATTTCCATTGGTTCTTACCGAATGGTATGTGTTCCCTGAAGGAAATGAGAAGTGGATATTGCTATACGAACCTGAGAACAATCAAGTTCAAATTACTTGGAGATATTATTTTTATTTCTATCCATTTTATTATATTTGTCATTATAGAACAGACCTGATTTGTTTTCGAATGAGCAATTTGAATAAAAAGTGATGGGCCGGACAAGTACGTTTAAGACGTATTTGAACATAATTTGTACCGATCGAAGTTGAATGTTATGAATAATACCAGGGGATCCTGAAAGTCGGAGGGGAATCGATTCTTTAAAGTGTGTACCTTGTTGAAGTAACGAATGACTTTCATGTGAATTTTTAACGATTTTTATATGGTCTGGTTAAAAAGAAATGGTTTGACATCGTTCTTATTATTCGAAAGAAAGATTCTGCGATTTTTTATTTCCATTAATTTTTTAGTAATTTTGATAAAACGTTCTGAGCCCGACGAGGATTCTCAACGCTCATTTGTCGCCGGAGATAATATTTCGAATAACTGATAAATACTTGGCCTCGAATTGATATAATCAAGAGACGCGGTAGCGGCTCGACGCCAAGTATTAAAAGGAAAAACTGCAGCGCAAAAGAAAAGCCAGCGCGAGCCCTGCCGCTACTCTTATATACGCGAATATGCCGGTTATATGACGTCACAGAATTTTCAAATGGCTCTCACAAATAAACCATTTCATAAAAGAACTTGAAAGTTTGTGACGATTTTTTTTCGATTTTTCTCTTTCCATTGGTCTTTGTTGCAAGTAAATCCGTCCAGTAGATCCTGAGATATGTAACGTTAGGGATTTAAAATCCATCATTTCGGGATTTTCATTTTCTTAGAGACAGAGAGGCGTAAGTTACGCTTGTTTACATTTGGACTTACGTCCTTTGCACGATTTCTTACTTTTGTCACACTCTACGTCACGCACTACGCTGAACGCGGCTACCCCCTCTCCTTTTGCGTCGCCGAGCGAGAGAGACAGAGAATGGGCACACAGCGGGGGCAATACCAGCTCCTGGTTTGCGCATAAAATATGTATATAATTATATAATATATATTTTATTTATTAATATTAATTAATAATAAAATATTATTATAATAAATATTTTATTATAATTAACATATAATATAATATATATATTATATTATACAATATATAATATAAAATGATAATATTATAATAAAATAAAAAAATTGAATAATACGAATAACATTAAATAATAAATAATAAAAATAAAAAAATATAAAATTCTGGTCGACGCCGCTAGATTTTTCGAGGATGTCTAGGGCGATAGCTCATGGGTTTTGGAGGACTAGGTTTAGGTACATTCTATCGCGATTTTCGATTTCTAGGTGGACGACCCCATAGTTTTTTATGTCCAGATATATTCCTCCATGGCTTTCGTCGTCTAGGTATGTTTTTTCATGGTTACCGAGGTCTGGGTCGACGGCTCCTTAGTTTTTGATGTCCAGGTATGTTTCTTCATGGTTTTCATGGTTTCGGATAATTCCTCCATGGATTTCGATGTCTAGGTATATTCCTCCATGGTTTCTGATGTGCGAGTGTATTTCTCCATAGTTTTTCATGTCCACGTTGTAACGATACACGTTACACGCACACGGCAAGCGCCCGTGTGCGTAAGAACAGTCGAGTCCGACGCCCCACCACGGCGAGGGAAACCCCGCGCCGCGTGCCCCGCCGCACCACGGAGTGGACACTATATAAGGCGACACCTCCGTGGCCAATATCCTATCATTTGATCCAAAAACTCCAATCCCATAATACACTCTCGGCGTGTCTCCTGGCATAGCGTCCAGCTATCACGCTTCCTTAGGAAAGCCCATCCTACCTCGAATGTCGTGTCTCCTGGCACAGCGTCCAGCTATCACGATATTCTCCTCGATCTCGGAAACGAGTGTCTCTCGGCATAGCGTCCGACTATCACTCGGGAACGAAATCACCCTAAGATCTCCGTGACAAGTGTCTCTCGGCATAGCGTCCGACTATCACTTGCCATAGATATCTAAACTCCTTGGCACAGCCCAGGCCACTCTTAGATATAAGTTCTCGGCAAAGCCCATGCCACGTAGTTTATAAGTCTCGGTACAGCCCATACCTCATTAGTATACTAAGTCCTCGGTATAGCCCATACCATTCTAAACGCAGCACCCACTTCATCATTTCGAAACACATTAAATCAAGCATTATCCTAACGCCACTCGTGAGCCACCCGATAGATCCGAAAAAACCGAGTTATGTGTTAAAAGTCTCTCGACATTGCGTTCGACTATCCTTTGACACATAAATCGTTCGAAGAATTCCTTTATCGTCGTGTCTCTCAGCACAGCGCCTGACTATCACACAATCAAGGGAATTCCCAAGTCCCCACCTCCAGACTACCAAAACATCGAGTCCTCATCCTAACCGATGATGAAAAAGTGCGACAGTACGCGCCGTATGTAAACACGGCAGCCGACGCGCTCCTGAGGTTGTATTCCTATCTCTCTCTCTCCTTCTTATCTGCCGGTCCGAAGATCCACACAGCTGAGCCGGTCAATAACCCCAGATCAGACGGCCAGCACAACAAATAAGAATTAAAAGTCGGCGTCCCCGAACCCGCGAAGCGGCTGGTGAACATTTGTTTCGTTTCATTGGCGCCCGAACAGGGACCGGCTGATAAAAGGATAATTAAAAGGATTTGCATCTCAACCGCTAATAGAAAATTGCTATCTATCCAACCCATTGAAAATCTCACTTGTAAGACTGCCGGAAGATTAAAATCTTGCTATAAATAAGTTCTAAGAACACTCACAAAAACATGGACCACGGGAAAGAAAAGCAGCTACCTCCAGCGATAGTGTTAAATAGTATAGCGTTTCCTGCAGGTTCGAAAGAAACTACCGAAGTGGATCTTGGTAAGAACCACACAATTGCATCAAACAAAAGGACAATAGAAGATCTCTCAGTCATTGGAATCCAAGAGCAACGCCTAAGAGATCATGTCACGATCAATTCCCGGTTTGAGAACCTATCAGCCTCTGTGAACCGACGATTTGAACAAATACAGAGCCGAATGGAAGAGTCATTCCAAGCTAAACACCAACAAATCATGCAATTGTCAGTAATTAGAAGCAATGAAGCCGAACTACGAGCCAAGGACGAAAACGAGCCGCTACACCTTCACCTCTCAAAATCTATGCCTCCGAAGGACCCATTCTCTCCGGAGGACACATCCCATGCTCGTTTAACTAGATGGGCGTTAGCGCCACAAGATTACAACATCACGATAGAACATTGCGAAGGAAAGAAGAACACAATAGCTGACACGCTAAGTGGACCAACAACCACTGAGGAGGCAAGCAAAAAGAACCACATAACAATGGCAAAACTAGCAAGAGAAATGAACCCAGAAACAGAAAACCCATTGAAGAAATTGAAAAAACTACAAGAAGAAGATGAAGAAATTAACACAATAAAGAAACACATAGAAAACGAAAAGGATGAAAAGAATTACAGCATAAAGAACGGGATAATATACAAAAACACGGAAAACACATCCAAAGCCATAATCCCACAAAAAAAAAATGAACCACTTAATCAATGAATGCCACGAACTATTTGGACACACAGGAGCAAAGAAATGCTACAAAATCCCATACGAAGACCTCTATTGCAAACATATGTACCGAATAACACGGAAGATAATCTCGAAATGTAGACAATGTCAAAAGAATAAAATAGACACAAAAGGATCCTTCCCGGCAATGCAAAACATCATTCCAGAAGAACCAGGACAACTACTCTCAATAGATTACTACGGACCCGTGCCAACAGCAAAGTATGGAATGAAACACATCCGAGCAGCAATAGATGTATTTTCGAAACTCATAAAGCTATACCCACTAAGAAAGGCAACAACAGAAGCAACAAAAAAATGCATAATAGAAGATTACATCCCATAAATAGAAGAACCAGAAAAAATACTAACGGATCAAGGGACGCAGTTTACGTCGAAAAAATGAAAAGAGAGAAACAAGCAAGCCAGTTCAACAGCAAACACAATCTAGTAGAATACAAAGAAGGTCAATTGGTATTAGCAAGAGCCTTAAATGTATCGGATGCGAAAGCAAAAACATATAGCAAAACCCTGTACAAATGTGTAAACTTAATTCTAAACAAAAAGCGCATTTCGAGCACGAAAACGACGACAACAGGCAAAAAGATAAAAAGTCCCAAAAGAGCAACTCGAAATTAACGCTTTTGGGGGGGCCATGTAACGATACACGTTACACGCACACGGCAAGCGCCCGTGTGCGTAAGAACAGTCGAGTCCGACGCCCCACCACGGCGAGGGAAACCCCGCGCCGCGTGCCCCGCCGCACCACGAAGTGGACACTATATAAGGCGACACCTCCGTGGCCAATTACCTATCATTTGATCCAAAAACTCCAATCCCATAATACACTCTCGGCGTGTCTCCTGGCATAGCGTCCAGCTATCACGCTTCCTTAGGAAAGCCCATCCTACCTCGAATGTCGTGTCTCCTGGCACAGCGTCCAGCTATCACGATATTCTCCTCGATCTCGGAAACGAGTGTCTCTCGGCATAGCGTCCGACTATCACTCGGGAACGAAATCACCCTAAGATCTCCGTGACAAGTGTCTCTCGGCATAGCGTCCGACTATCACTTGCCATAGATATCTAAACTCCTTGGCACAGCCCAGGCCACTCTTAGATATAAGTTCTCGGCAAAGCCCATGCCACGTAGTTTATAAGTCTCGGTACAGCCCATACCTCATTAGTATACGAAGTCCTCGGTATAGCCCATACCATTCTAAACGCAGCACCCACTTCATCATTTCGAAACACATTAAATCAAGCATTATCCTAACGCCACTCGTGAGCCACCCGATAGATCCGAAAAAACCGAGTTATGTGTTAAAAGTCTCTCGACATTGCGTTCGACTATCCTTTGACACATAAATCGTTCGAAGAATTCCTTTATTGTCGTGTCTCTCAGCACAGCGCCTGACTATCACACAATCAAGGGAATTCCCAGGTCCCCACCTCCAGACTACCAAAACATCGAGTCCTCATCCTAACCGATGATGAAAAAGTGCGACAGTACGCGCCGTATGTAAACACGGCAGCCGACGCGCTCCTGAGGTTGTATTCCTATCTCTCTCTCTCCTTCTTATCTGCCGGTCCGAAGATCCACACAGCTGAGCCGGTCAATAACCCCAGATCAGACGGCCAGCACAACAAATAAGAATTAAAAGTCGGCATCCCCGAACCCGCGAAGCGGCTGGTAGACATTTGTTTCGTTCATTGGCGATACATTCCAAATGTATCGAAACAATGAAACGTGTGCTCAGCTGTGTGGATCTTCGGACCGGCAGATAAGAAGGAGAGAGAGAGATAGGAATACAACCTCAGGAGCGCGTCGGCTGCCGTGTTTACATACGGCGCGTACTGTCGCACTTTTTCATCATCGGTTAGGATGAGGACTCGATGTTTTGGTAGTCTGGAGGTGGGGACTTGGGAATTCCCTTGATTGTGTGATAGTCAGGCGCTGTGCTGAGAGACACGACGATAAAGGAATTCTTCGAACGATTTATGTGTCAAAGGATAGTCGAACGCAATGTCGAGAGACTTTTAACACATAACTCGGTTTTTTCGGATCTATCGGGTGGCTCACGAGTGGCGTTAGGATAATGCTTGATTTAATGTGTTTCGAAATGATGAAGTGGGTGCTGCGTTTAGAATGGTATGGGCTATACCGAGGACTTAGTATACTAATGAGGTATGGGCTGTACCGAGACTTATAAACTACGTGGCATGGGCTTTGCCGAGAACTTATATCTAAGAGTGGCCTGGGCTGTGCCAAGGAGTTTAGATATCTATGGCAAGTGATAGTCGGACGCTATGCCGAGAGACACTTGTCACGGAGATCTTAGGGTGATTTCGTTCCCGAGTGATAGTCGGACGCTATGCCGAGAGACACTCGTTTCCGAGATCTAGGAGAATATCGTGATAGCTGGACGCTGTGCCAGGAGACACGATATTCGAGGTAGGATGGGCTTTCCTAAGGAAGCGTGATAGCTGGACGCTATGCCAGGAGACACGCCGAGAGTGTATTATAGGATTGGAGTTTTTGGATCAAATGATAGGTAATTGGCCAAGGAGGTGTCGCCTTATATAGTGTCCACTCCGTGGTGCGGCGGGGCACGCGGCGCGGGGTTTCCCTCGCCGTGGTGGGGCGTCGGACTCGACTGTTCTTACGCACACGGGCGCTTGCCGTGTGCGTGTAACGTGTATCGTTACATGGCCCCCCCAAAAGCGTTAATTTCGAGTTGCTCTTTTGGGACTTTTTATCTTTTTGCCTGTTGTCGTCGTTTTCGTGCTCGAAATGCGCTTTTTGTTTAGAATTAAGTTTACACATTTGTACAGGGTTTTGCTATATGTTTTTGCTTTCGCATCCGATACATTTAAGGCTCTTGCTAATACCAATTGACCTTCTTTGTATTCTACTAGATTGTGTTTGCTGTTGAACTGGCTTGCTTGTTTCTCTCTTTTTTTTTTTGCTTTCTCTTGCTTTTCTTCTTAGAGTTTCTCTTGAGACTTGCTTGTTGTCTGTTTCCAGAAATTTCTTCCATGGTCTTTCTGGGGTTATGCCTTGGTGTAATTGAATTGGGATATATCCTGTTGTTTCATGATATGATTGGTTTGTACAATCTTCTATTACCTCTAACCAATTTATCCATTTTTGGTGTCCTTCTTGTAGTAGGGATCTGAAAAAACTTGATAGTTCCCTGTTTGTTCTTTCTACGGGATTTGCTTGTGGATGTCTTATGGCCGTTGTTATTGTTTCTATATTTTCTTGTTGCATTCTCTCTTTCCATTTTTTCGACGTAAACTGCGTCCCTTGATCCGTTAGTATTTTTTCTGGTTCTTCTATTTTTGGGATGTAATCTTCTATTATGCATTTTATTGTTGCTTCTGTTGTTGCCTTTCTTAGTGGGTATAGCTTTATGAGTTTCGAAAATACATCTATTGCTGCTAGGATGTGTTTCATTCCATACTTTGCTGTTGGCACGGGTCCGTAGTAATCTATTGAGAGTAGTTGTCCTGGTTCTTCTGTTATGATGTTTTGCATTGATGGGAAGGATCCTTTTGTGTCTATTTTATTCTTTTGACATTGTCTACATTTCGAGATTATCTTCCGTGTTATTCGGTACATATGTTTGCAATAGAGGTCTTCGTATGGGATTTTGTAGCATATCTTTGCTCCTGTGTGTCCAAATAGTTCGTGGCATTCATTGATTAAGTGGTTCATTTTTTTTTGTGGGATTATGGCTTCGGATGTGTTTTCCGTGTTTTTGTATATTATCCCGTTCTTTATGCTGTAATTCTTTTCATCCTTTTCGTTTTCTATGTGTTTCTTTATTGTGTTAATTTCTTCATCTTCTTCTTGTAGTTTTTTCAATTTCTTCAATGGGTTTTCTGTTTCTGGGTTCATTTCTCTTGCTAGTTTTGCCATTGTTATGTGGTTCTTTTTGCTTGCCTCCTCAGTGGTTGTTGGTCCACTTAGCGTGTCAGCTATTGTGTTCTTCTTTCCTTCGCAATGTTCTATCGTGATGTTGTAATCTTGTGGCGCTAACGCCCATCTAGTTAAACGAGCATGGGATGTGTCCTCCGGAGAGAATGGGTCCTTCGGAGGCATAGATTTTGAGAGGTGAAGGTGTAGCGGCTCGTTTTCGTCCTTGGCTCGTAGTTCGGCTTCATTGCTTCTAATTACTGACAATTGCATGATTTGTTGGTGTATAGCTTGGAATGACTCTTCCATTCGGCTCTGTATTTGTTCAAATCGTCGGTTCACAGAGGCTGATAGGTTCTCAAACCGGGAATTGATCGTGACATGATCTCTTAGGCGTTGCTCTTGGATTCCAATGACTGAGAGATCTTCTATTGTCCTTTTGTTTGATGCAATTGTGTGGTTCTTACCAAGATCCACTTCGGTAGTTTCTTTCGATATCCAAACGTGTCCCACCTCAGAAATCGAGAAAGATGGAAAAATATTATATCCTCGGAAATACAAAGTGGAAATAATAAGGAATTTCGTCCCAAGAACAAAACAAGGTACACAAAAAAAAAAAAAAAAATGGCGTGAAAAGAAAGTAAGTAAAACAACAATAATAAGAAACACAAACAAATCACATTAAACAGGAAGGAAAGTCCAAACGCAAACGGAGGAAAAATATTTCACGCATATACAAATGGACGTGGAAATAGAAAACATCATAAAAAAAATGGTGGGAGAAGAGTACAACGACAGCAACAACAACACGAACAAGAAAACACAGATCCAACACCTTCGATTCATCCCGAACAAACCAAAGGGAAACATCGGAAAACAAGAAAAAGAAAAAAAAGGGAAACCGACACCATACACGAGACCGGAAATAAAGAAGAACACCCAAGAAGACCACAAAATCATCGAAGAAATGACCAGAAGAAAATACTCATTTACAAAAATCCCCACAGGGTCAAGGAAATCAAAAAACAACGACACAAATAAAGAATTACTAAACCTAATGGAAGAAAAGGAAGCTCTAATAAAGTAAAAAAAAAAAAAAAAAAAAAAAAAAAACATATCAAAACCCTGTACAAATGTGTAAACTTAATTCTAAACAAAAAGCGCATTTCGAGCACGAAAACGACGACAATAGGCGAAAAGATAAAAAAGACCCCAAAAGAGCAACTCGAAATTAACGCTTTTAGGGGGGCCATGTAACGATACACGTTACACGCACACGGCAAGCGCCCGTGTGCGTAAGAACAGTCGAATCCGACGCCCCACCACGGCGAGGGAAACCCCGCGCCGCGTGCCCCGCCGCACCACGGAGTGGACACTATATAAGGCGACACCTCCGTGGCCAATTACCTATCATTTGATCCAAAAACTCCAATCCTATAATACACTCTCGGCGCCAATTTCGTTGGCGCCCGAACAGGGACCGGCTGATAAAAGGATAATTAAAAGGATTTGCATCTCAACCGCTAATAGAAAATTGCTATCTATCCAACCCATTGAAAATCTCACTTGTAAGACTGCCGGAAGATTAAAATCTTGCTATAAATAAGTTCTAAGAACACTCACAAAAACATGGACCACGGGAAAGAAAAGCAGCTACCTCCAGCGATAGTGTTAAATAGTATAGCGTTTCCTGCAGGTTCGAAAGAAACTACCGAAGTGGATCTTAGTAAGAACCACACAATTGCATCAAACAAAAGGACAATAGAAGATCTCTCAGTCATTGGAATCCAAGAGCAACGCCTAAGAGATCATGTCACGATCAATTCCCGGTTTGAGAACCTATCAGCCTCTGTGAACCGACGATTTGAACAAATACAGAGCCGAATGGAAGAGTCATTCCAAGCTATACACCAACAAATCATGCAATTGTCAGTAATTAGAAGCAATGAAGCCGAACTACGAGCCAAGGACGAAAACGAGCCGCTACACCTTCACCTCTCAAAATCTATGCCTCCGAAGGACCCATTCTCTCCGGAGGACACATCCCATGCTCGTTTAACTAGATGGGCGTTAGCGCCACAAGATTACAACATCACGATAGAACATTGCGAAGGAAAGAAGAACACAATAGCTGACACGCTAAGTGGACCAACAACCACTGAGGAGGCAAGCAAAAAGAACCACATAACAATGGCAAAACTAGCAAGAGAAATGAACCCAGAAACAGAAAACCCATTGAAGAAATTGAAAAAACTACAAGAAGAAGATGAAGAAATTAACACAATAAAGAAACACATAGAAAACGAAAAGGATGAAAAGAATTACAGCATAAAGAACGGGATAATATACAAAAACACGGAAAACACATCCAAAGCCATAATCCCACAAAAAAAAATGAACCACTTAATCAATGAATGCCACGAACTATTTGGACACACAGGAGCAAAGAAATGCTACAAAATCCCATACGAAGACCTCTATTGCAAACATATGTACCGAATAACACGGAAGATAATCTCGAAATGTAGACAATGTCAAAAGAATAAAATAGACACAAAAGGATCCTTCCCGGCAATGCAAAACATCATTCCAGAAGAACCAGGACAACTACTCTCAATAGATTACTACGGACCCGTGCCAACAGCAAAGTATGGAATGAAACACATCCTGGCAGCAATAGATGTATTTTCGAAACTCATAAAGCTATACCCACTAAGAAAGGCAACAACAGAAGCAACAATAAAATGCATAATAGAAGATTACATCCCAAAAATAGAAGAACCAGAAAAAATACTAACGGATCAAGGGACGCAGTTTACGTCGAAAAAATGGAAAGAGAGAATGCAACAAGAAAATATAGAAACAATAACAACGGCCATAAGACATCCACAAGCAAATCCCGTAGAAAGAACAAACAGGGAACTATCAAGTTTTTTCAGATCCCTACTACAAGAAGGACACCAAAAATGGATAAATTGGTTAGAGGTAATAGAAGATTGTACAAACCAATCATATCATGAAACAACAGGATATATCCCAATTCAATTACACCAAGGCATAACCCCAGAAAGACCATGGAAGAAATTTCTGGAAACAGACAACAAGCAAGTCTCAAGAGAAACTCTAAGAAGAAAAGCAAGAGAAAGCAAAAAAAAAAAAGAGAGAAACAAGCAAGCAAGTTCAACAGCAAACACAATCTAGTAGAATACAAAGAAGGTCAATTGGTATTAGCAAGAGCCTTAAATGTATCGGATGCGAAAGCAAAAACATATAGCAAAACCCTGTACAAATGTGTAAACTTAATTCTAAACAAAAAGCGCATTTCGAGCACGAAAACGACGACAACAGGCAAAAAGATAAAAAGTCCCAAAAGAGCAACTCGAAATTAACGCTTTTGGGGGGCCATGTAACGATACACGTTACACGCACACGGCAAGCGCCCGTGTGCGTAAGAACAGTCGAGTCCGACGCCCCACCACGGCGAGGGAAACCCCGCGCCGCGTGCCCCGCCGCACCACGAAGTGGACACTATATAAGGCGACACCTCCGTGGCCAATTACCTATCATTTGATCCAAAAACTCCAATCCCATAATACACTCTCGGCGTGTCTCCTGGCATAGCGTCCAGCTATCACGCTTCCTTAGGAAAGCCCATCCTACCTCGAATGTCGTGTCTCCTGGCACAGCGTCCAGCTATCACGATATTCTCCTCGATCTCGGAAACGAGTGTCTCTCGGCATAGCGTCCGACTATCACTCGGGAACGAAATCACCCTAAGATCTCCGTGACAAGTGTCTCTCGGCATAGCGTCCGACTATCACTTGCCATAGATATCTAAACTCCTTGGCACAGCCCAGGCCACTCTTAGATATAAGTTCTCGGCAAAGCCCATGCCACGTAGTTTATAAGTCTCGGTACAGCCCATACCTCATTAGTATACTAAGTCCTCGGTATAGCCCATACCATTCTAAACGCAGCACCCACTTCATCATTTCGAAACACATTAAATCAAGCATTATCCTAACGCCACTCGTGAGCCACCCGATAGATCCGAAAAAACCGAGTTATGTGTTAAAAGTCTCTCGACATTGCGTTCGACTATCCTTTGACACATAAATCGTTCGAAGAATTCCTTTATCGTCGTGTCTCTCAGCACAGCGCCTGACTATCACACAATCAAGGGAATTCCCAAGTCCCCACCTCCAGACTACCAAAACATCGAGTCCTCATCCTAACCGATGATGAAAAAGTGCGACAGTACGCGCCGTATGTAAACACGGCAGCCGACGCGCTCCTGAGGTTGTATTCCTATCTCTCTCTCTCCTTCTTATCTGCCGGTCCGAAGATCCACACAGCTGAGCCGGTCAATAACCCCAGATCAGACGGCCAGCACAACAAATAAGAATTAAAAGTCGGCATCCCCGAACCCGCGAAGCGGCTGGTAGACATTTGTTTCGTTTCATTCAGACTACCAAAACATCGAGTCCTCATCCTAACCGATGATGAAAAAGTGCGACAGTACGCGCCGTATGTAAACACGGCAGCCGACGCGCTCCTGAGGTTGTATTCCTATCTCTCTCTCTCCTTCTTATCTGCCGGTCCGAAGATCCACACAGCTGAGCCGGTCAATAACCCCAGATCAGACGGCCAGCACAACAAATAAGAATTAAAAGTCGGCATCCCCGAACCCGCGAAGCGGCTGGTAGACATTTGTTTCGTTTCAACGTGTATTTCTCTATAGTTCTTGATGTCTAGGTATATTCCTCCATGGTTTTCGCGATCGAGGTTGACGGCTCCACAGGTTTCGATGTCCAGGTATGTTTCTCCATGGTTTTCGTGGTCTCGGATAATTCCTCTATGGGTTTCGATGTCTAGGTATATTCCTCTATGGTTTCTGATGTGCAGGTGTATTTCTCCATAGTTCTTGATGTCTAAGGTATATTTCTCCATGGTTTTCGTGGTCTAAGTACGTCTCTTCATGGTGTTCGTAATCGAGGTCGACGGCTCCACAGTTTTCGATGTCCAGGTATGTTTCTCTCGGGTTTTCGTGGTCGAGGATAATTCCTCCATGGGTTTCGATGTCTAGGTATATTCCTCCATGATTTTCAATGTCTAGGCATGTTTAATCATGGTTTTCGCGGTCGAGGTCGACGGCTCCACAGTTTTCGATGTCCAAGTATGCTTCTCCATGGTTTTCGTGGTCTAGGATAATTCCTCCATGGGTTTTGATGTCTAGGTATATTCTTTCATGGTTTTGAATGTCTGGACATGTTCCTTCATGGTTTTCGTGGTCCAGGTATATTCCTCCATGGTTTTCGATGTATGGATATGTTTGTCCATGGTTTTCGTGGTCTAGGTATATTGCTCCATGGTTTTCGTGGTCTAGGTAGATTCCTCCATAGTTTTCGTGGTCTAGGTAGATTCCTCCATGGTTTTCGTGGTTCAGGTATATTCCTCCAGGGTTTTCGATGTCTGGATATGTTTTTCTATGGTTTTCGTGGTCTACGTAGATTCTTCCATGGTTTTCGTGGTCTAGGTATGTTTCTTCATGGTTTTCGCAGTCGAGGTCGACGGCTCTACAGTTTTCAATGACCAAGTATGAAGGACCACGAAAACCATGTTCCTTCATGGTTTTCGTGTTCCAGGTATATTCCTCCATGGTTTTCAATATCTAGGCATGTTTCATCATGGTTTTCGTGGTTCAGGTATATTCCTCCATGGTTTTCGATGTCTGGGTATGTTTCTCCATGGTTTTCGTGGTCTAAGTTGATGGTTCCACAGTTTTCGATGGCTAGGTCTGAGTTTCCATAGTTTTTGTTCTCTAGGTATATTTCTTCATCATTTCCGCGATCTAGGTCGATGACTCCATACTTTTCGATGTCTAGGTATGTGTCTACATATTTTTCAATGTCTAGGTATATTCCTCCATGGTTTTGGATGTCCAGGTATATTTCTTCATAGTTTTAAATGTCTACGTATGTTCCTTCATGGTTTTCGTGGTCCAGGTATATTCCGTCATGGCTTTTGATGCTAGGTCAACATTTCCATAGTTTTCGACGTTTGGTTATGGTTCTCCATGGTTTTCATGGTCTAGGTCGACGTCGACAGCTCCATGGTTTTCGATGGCTAGGTATATTTCTCCATGGCTTTCGTCGTGCTGGTATGTTTTTTCATGCTTTTCGAGGTCTAGATCAACGGCTCCGTAGTTTTCAATGTCCAGGTATGTTTTCCCATTGTTTTCGTGCACTAGGTTGACGACTTCATAGTTTTCACTATTCCGGTCCATAGCTCCATAGTTTCCGATGTTAAGGTGAATTTGTCCATGGTTCCCGATATGAAAGTCAATGGCTCCATAGTTTCCGATAGTGTGGTGAGTTTTTCTAAGGTTTTCGATATCTAGGTCGTCGGCTCTATAGTTTTCGAAGTCTAGTTTGGCGACTATAGAGTTTTCGATGTCTAGGTGGATGCCTTCGTATTTTTCAATATATATTCCACAATTTTATATTTCCCGATATTTAGGTAAACGGTGCAATGGTTTACGATATATTTCCTCATAGTTATCGATATCTAGATCTGCGATTTAATAGTTTACATTGACGAGGCAGGTTCAGACGTTACAGAAGACCATGAAAAAATATCACTGGACACCAATAACCATAAAGCTGTGGTCTTAGACATTGAATACCATGGAAACATTTCCTTGGACATTGCAAACCATTGACAGTATCCATGTCAACATGGAATCCATGAATGAGATGAAGATAGTTTCATAAATCATTTTTCCAAGTAAACAAGTGGAGCTTTTCAAAAAAAGGAATAGAAAATGAAAATATCATCCCATTGCATAGGAATTTCCCAATCTTTCATTGGAAAATTCGATTTGCTGAATGGATAATCAAAATCGTCACCATTATTGCTTGTAAAAGGTTTCAACTCACATGAACATAACCGCACAGTTTTCGTCCGTCTACATAGAAAAATTGGCTGTGTCGATTGCTTTTGGCACATAGAGAAAAGCACTCAACTTGAAACAAATCGTTTTAAAAATTTTCGTCGAAGACGAGGAATGTATTTTTTCTCTTAAGTAAATATTGTCACGCCTCTAAAAAATCAGCTAAGTTAGAAAAAAAATAATTGACAAAGTAAAAAAAGAACGCCAATTATTAAAAGGTCGCGACCGTAGTTTCCAATAATTTTCTATATTTGCATTATCAATAAAAAACTTCAAAATATAAAAAAAAAATGAGATCGTTTTCTGAAGTTGACAAATATAGTGAATGAAATACGATTCCTATATAGTTGTCACGTCTCGCAAAAAGAAGTGAAATCAGTAAATATTAAAACTTCAAAAAGTAAAAAAGGCACGCCAAGTATTAAAAGGTCGTGACCGTCGTTTTAAATGATTTTCTATATTCGCATTGTCAATAAATAAATTTAAAAAAATGTTCAACTGTGAAAAAATTAGAGATCTATTGTAACATATACTGTAACGGTACGTTAGTGCTTGTGCACACCGTCACGCCTGGATTCGAGCAATTCTATATTAAAGAAGAGCGGGCATGAAGGAAAAACAAAAGTAAAATGAAATTAAATTGAAATGACAAATGCTTTATTCAATTTTAAATTGTTTTGAACCAAATTACAAAAATAAAGGCTTTTTATTTGAAATCGAGTTTTTTCGCTTTATTTTAATCGCATGTAAAATTTTATTTCCGGTATTTTTCTTTGTGACAATTTTCGCAATTATTTAATGTCAAATTTCTAATACTTTTCGCAATGATAACAATAATAATCTCGACAGTGAATTTACGCTCGCACTAATAGTCTCGCTCGTAATAATTAATTTCTGATTTATTTTGCCAACGCTATTAGGAATTAAACAATTGAGCTATGATTCTTAGAGACTCACTTTTTGACTCTATACAATACAAATTGATTGTTCGAGTGGATTTCTTGCTGATCTCACTCTTTTGACTCGATATAATTCAAATAATGATTTTTAGTGAGTGATTTCGCTTTTTGAAATAATTTAATTGGCTCAAAATGACTCGCAATTGTCTCGTTATGAGAATAAAGAAAATTTGTTTGATTTTAATGATTTCTACTGAATTAGATCACCACTCAGAAAACAATAACTCATTGATGGAAAAGAATCCACCCAGAGATCTTGAGACAGAACGAACCCGAACTGTCCCGGCCCCTCTGGCGTGGAAAGGTAGGAGTCCTACCCAAGAATCTCGTGACCGAACGAAATCGAACGGCCACGGCCCTCTTGGATAGAAAAAGGATTGGAAATCTACCAGGAATCTTGAGACAGAACGGAATCGAACTGTCCCGGCCCTCCTGGATAGATCGGAAACTCTCACCTAAGAATCTTGAGTTCAAACGAAATCGAATGAACCCGGCCCTCTTAGCGTGAGAGAGGAAAGGTGTTATTCTATTTGAATTCTGAGTGGGATAATAGCGATGTTATTTTGCTCTTTGTTTTTAGAGCTATTTTTGAAATGAGTGAAAATTCTATGTTTCTTTATTCTCGATTTTATGGCGAGTTCACGCGGCGAGATCCGGAGGCAAGACTGGCTTTTTGTTTTGGCATGCGAGTCGAGCTCTCAGGGATTCGAGACGTGACTGGCTCTTAGCGTGGCGAGATTCAAGACGAGACTAGCTAGCTGGAGCTTCCGCGCTCGGGTTTTTATACCCTCTCAAACAAGGAAATAATAATAATAATTCGCTTGGACTTTGTCCCTTCTTGTGATTCGCTGCGCGACTATTCGATATAATTCAATAAAACAGTTTTTTGATCAATTTTAAGACTTTTCTCTATTGTTCTGTTTTATTTTCAATTGATTTTATCCACAAGAACCTTTTTATTTAATTTTATTTCATTATTCGTTCAAAGTTACGTTCTTGCATGTGGCTGTGGAAAGTAGGTCATCGCGCATGCGCACTGTGCACGCTCGATCTTCCAAAGAAAAGTTTTCTTAAAAATTTGAGTAATTTTGACCTGAAATTTACACCCGTTTGTTCAAAATATGTTTCTTTAATAGTTCGCATCATTATTTTTAATAAGAAAAAGATTATTTAATTGATATTTAATAAAATAAAGAATTTCATGAATCTAGGGAATTTTGTGGAATCGAAATTGAGTTGGCAGCGCTGAGCGCCTCGCTTCCCGAGCGCCGCTTCGCGAAGTGACAGTTTTTCAACATGGCCGCCGGTGTAAACACTCGTGCGTGCCATGGCGTCAAATAAAAAATAAAATAACGTTTTCTAATAGTGTATTTCGCTTCAACGCCCCCCAGAACAAAAAGAAATTTTGAGACTCTAAATTGATTTTTGTTCTCAACAGAAAATAATAAAAAAATGAAATTTGATTTGGGATAGTGGGAGGACAGGGCGATGATCTCTTGAAGATGATGATAATTTTGATGATTTGCAGCTTTTTCTAGAGGATCTTGATGTTTTTTCAGCTTGGCTCTAGATGACAGCGATGTTGTTTTTCAGCGGAGTTCTCGATGGTGATTAGTCGCTCCAAAAATCGACCTCTCTCTCCTGCTCTTCCTCCAAGTCCATAAATTGCAGATGTTCTAATTGCCTCAGCTCAGCCTCAATTGGATCGAAAGGTTCCTGCCGTTGTTCTCCATTTACCAGTCTCTGTATTTCTTCTGGTGTTGCACATTTGATGTCATCTCGAAGCGAAAATGCATATTCGCCTTCTGTAGCGTATCCACGTTGAATGAGGCTTTCCCGCAGGTTGACGTAGTGTGGAGTGATAAAAAGATCGACCTCATGTCCATCTAGGGTTGGATGATCCCTGAGGATGTTGACTTTTGCCCTTTGATTGACTAGCTTTCGTTGATAGTGAAGGCTGCAAACCATATCCCATCGATCCCCAATGTACGGTTTAATGTTGGTGATGTATGCCTTTGTACAGAAAGGTGGCACGCTGGCATATTGATGTGGTAAATTATGAAGTTCATCAACGGGATGCATGAGCGTCATCCCTCGGTCAATTAGCATCAAGGTAGCTTCTTCATCCTCGACGTTGGTCAATCTCCCACGACAGGCACGGTCACCATTTATAACAGCGTACATTCGATCTGTTTTTAGAGACACCCTTTGATCGTGTCGTCCGTTTGTGAGTTCGATGAATAATTTTTCTTCGAAAATACGCAGCTCTTCAAATTTTGAAGGAGTTGTATACGAAAAGTTGGTTGGATTAAGAAATTCCAAGATTTTGACGTCATGAACGCCCTCCCAAGTCGCTGGCCATGGAGAAGGTGTTGGAACTCCCGGAATGACTTGTTCGATTCTCATTTTGAGATGGTTTGGGCAATTGGGTGTGAGCTGGTAGAAGGTTCGACTCGAGGTATTGCTTGTAGCTCGTCTCGATGTGGACTGAAGGATCGCTGCTCCGCTCGGCTGCTTTTATACCGCTCCGGCTTCCCCCACTCCTCGCTCGGTGGTGCTGCCCTCTGGTGGCCCATGATGAGTTGATTTGGTGGTTTGGGGGATAGGGGAGCGATGATTTTACCCCTACTCCTACTTTTGAGTACTGCCCTCTTATTTTCCCCTTAAATGTTTCCCTTTATATTTTTTTTTTCTTTTCTTTTTGTTCTTTCAGGTAGCGAGGTAAGTATAATTTTTCCCTTTTTCATTTCTCTTAAAACAAAACTCGTTTTTCAAGTTCAGGTGGAGATTTCAGGTAAGTATCGCTTTTTATGTTTTATCGTAATTTTAATACTAATAATAATAATAATCCACTTTTTTTATTTTCAGGTAACGCAGAAAGAAAGAAAAACACCGGAAATGTCGTTTGTAACAAAACTATAAATAACAATATTTATTCATTTTTTTGTTTGGTTTTGACAATTATTGTTTCATCAAAAAAAAATATGATTTGATTCACTGTTTTGTTTATTAACAGTTTTGTTCATTTGTTTTCTGTTAAAAACCATATTTTGTTTTTTTTTCATCATAAATAAAAATAACAATAACATTGATAAACTTTGTATTTGTTTAACAAAAGCAAAAATAAATTGTGACTTTGGATTTATCATATTAATGTTTGTTTAACTCTTTGTTAATAATGTCTCCTATAACTTTTTATGACATAACGAAAATAAATAAATTTTTAGGAAAAATTACTCGAAATCCTTATTCTATTTGGCCTCTGATTAGGCAATTTTTTATGAATTGGCGTTTCTCCGCCATATCGCTCTGGTCAAAATCGATCTCACGCCCCGCAGCCTCGTATTCGGCAAAAGAGCACACAAAAACTCCACAATCAAACGTATTGGTTTGCCTTGGAATATTCTTTTTCATCTCAATCGTCCAGTGTCTCGGGTTAAAAGAGCTCTTTCTTTTATGGGTCGCCTCCATCATGAGGTATTCCAAGATCATCGTGGGGTATTCTTGATTATTTCCCAACAAACTATCAAAATATTTGATTCTTTTATTTTTCATATCAATCGTAGCGAGGCACCAATGTCCTCCCAAGTGTAGAGGAATCAGGACGAAATTGAAATTGAAAATGTCAAATTTTTTTGTCCACCGTTGGACTTCAGCAAATCCCCCCGATAATAATCTCGAGAAGAAAAAGGTGCCAAAGGCAAATGTATTTTCATATTTTTTTACGATGAGCTCCAAATATCCATTTATGACTTCATCGTTGAGCCATCTTTTTCCTTCCAGCGTGATCAAATCTATGTCTTTTATCCTCTGATCCTTATTTCCCCCTTGTATTTTCGTCTTCTTGATTGTACCCTTTTTTTTTTTTTCCGTGGCGTTATCTTGTTTCTCGATTTCCTTAGTGTCCTCCTCTTTCCTTTCTCTTTCGATGTTTGCACCTTTTTTTACTTTTTCAATGTTTTCCCTCATTGTTTTTCCTTTGAGTTTCTCTTCTATCTCCTTGGAGTTAATTCCTTCCATGATCTTGATGTTCTCTTCCTTTCTGTTTGTTTCAATGTTTCTCTGTTCTTTCTTTGTTTCCACGTACGCTTCTTTCCTTATTTTCTCATTGGTTACCCTCACTTTCTTTGTCTTGAGATTGTTGACCTCCTTCTTTCTTTTACGTTGTCTTTGCTTGTTCTGTTCTATGTCCTCGTTATCCTTTGATTCTTCGTTTTCTTTTACCTTGGAGTTTGAATTTTCTGTTGATCTTTCGTTTTCCTGGTCCTCTTCTTCCCAGTGAAATTCTCTAATTTTCCATTCTGTCCACTGTTTTCCGTTTTTCGCTATTTCCTCTCTGTATCGTCTTCTCGCCAATTTCTCCGACTCTCTTTCCTTCTCTCTCCACTCCTTCGTGGATATCGGCCTTTTAAAATTAATCTTATTTTCGTAGATGGGTGATAATATCTCAGGAATTACAAATTCCTGAGGAATTTGTTCGACTCTCCTATATTTTTGAATAAATTGTTCCATTCGTTGCCGATTTAATTGTCGGTTTGTTTCGACATCGATAGGAGTGAGACGCCACATAAAAACTTGCGTGGACTTGTTTTTGGATCCCAGGGTTTGCGTACCTGTTGACTGCTTCTTCGATTTTCTTCCTTTCGGCGTTTCTTTCGTCTTCTCAAATTTCTCCACTTCTCTTATGTTTTTTGAATTGCTTAACTCCTCCCATGTGCCATTTTCGCCGGTTTGCATACAAAAATGCACCTTGGCATAGGGATCGATTGTTTGCGTAGACGCATCCATAATTTGCTATGAGATCGTACAATTTTTGTTCAAATTACTTCTAATTATTTAATTAAATGTTTTCTATAACTTTTTACCTCATATTATTACCTTTTTTCGTTTATTTTCCACTTTATTCGTCCAAAAAAATCGCTCCCGTTCGAAAAGACGCTTCGTTTGAAATTTTTACAAAGGGGTATGGAAATTTTCCCTAGATGGGTAGACTCGCAAGTAAAATACGGGATCGCTAGTTGACACCAGCGACAGTGGCGAACACAGGAACTACATTTAGTGATATTTTGGCCCGATGAAATAAACTTTGTTTTCTCTTGTTTTGATCGTTAATTTAGATTAAATAAATGTGTTTTTTGATAGTATTCATTGTTTTGAGCATAATTATGCATATTTTCAGTAAATAAATGTAAAAATTAGATGATTTTCTGTCAGATTTTTGACTTTTGAAACTTTTAATAGACTTCTAGGGTTTTCCTCATGAGATCAATTCTTCCTTATTGTTTTCTCGTAAAATTTGTGCAGCAAGGTGAATTTTGCTATTATGATCATTTTTACTGTTTTTCCGATTTTTCTCTTAGAAAATTCTTTTCCCAAATTAAATAAATAACGTCATTAATTGTCTTATACTATTCCCAAACTATTTGGAGTAATTTGAACAAAATCTTTTTAGTAATTTTTCAGATTCATGACCTATGACTAAATTTATTTTTTCTTTTATTTTCGCTTTTATAAATTTTTTTTTCTTGTGATTTTCTTTGTTTTCTATAAAATTGATAGCGATTTGAGCTCAAAATAGCCATTTAAGGAGAGATAATCGTAATTTCGATTCTATTGAATTAATTATTATTTGATAATAAAAATTTTTACTTTTTTATCGAATTTGTTTGTTATTCTTTTGTAAATAAAAGGTAGTTTACTCGTTTTCATTTATCTCCCAAATCCTGATTGTTGTTGTCGTTTTCGACTTCATTTTTGTATTTTTTCAAGTTTGCGGCATGGTACATGCCTCTTTCAATACCGTTTTCGGGATTTTCTAAAATATAAGTCGCGGCTGCTATCTGTTTTTTGATTCTATAAGGCCCCTCGTAGATCGAGAAAAATTTGGCCATTTTCTTGTTGATAGGATCACTAACATTGCACGCTTTTGCGAGAACTAAATCATTTACTTGAAATTGAATCAATTTATGTTTTTGATCAAATTTTTGGGCTCTCTTTCGGCCTTTTCTCTGAATTCGATCTCTTGCAAGCATTAATTTTGCATCGATTTCCTGTTCATCTAAATTTTCGTTTCTTTCGATCTTTAACCAATTTTTCCAGATTCTTTGAGGTTTTTGATTTTTCTGAATTTCAAGTGGAGTCATTTCGGTTGTTTCATGGTATGTCTCGTTCATACAGTCATCTATTACTTTGACCCATTTCACCCAATCGGTGTGTTTGTCTGTTAAGAATGTTCTAAAGAATCTACCGATTTCTCTATTGACCCTTTCTACGATATTTCCTTGCGGATGTCTTATTGACGAAAAGACTGGCTGAATTCCCTCGCTTGCTAATTTCCCTAGCCATAAACGCGATGTAAATTGAGTACCGTGATCGAACTGTAATTTCCTGGGTTTGCCAAATTCTGGAATATAATGATTGAAAATTTTGTTTATTGTCGCTGGAGCAGTTGCGGCTTTTAATGGATACAAAACTACAAATTTGGAAAAGGCATCGATTGTAACAAGAATGTGTTTCATTCCGCCCTGAGAGGCTGGCAAAGGACCGAAAAAATCGATTGACACAATATCTCCAGGTCCTTCTGGAATGATATTTTGCTGTGCGGCATACGAATGCTGATTCGGAACTTTGTTCCTTTGACAAGAGTCACAAAAAGAGAGAATTTGTCTGACTGAATGGTACATTCTTGGGTAAGTAAAATCTTCGCTAATTATTTTCCATACTTTTTTAGCCCCAATATGACCGTACATTTCGTGTGTTTCAGATACTAAGCGCTGGAAAATCTCTTTTGGAATTACGACTTTACAAGAATTCGGATTAATTGTCTTGAATAAAATGTTATTTTTGATTTGAAATTTATCGTTTTCTTCATTTTCAACCCTTTCCTTTATTTCGCGAATTTTATTGTCTCTTGATTGAAATTCTCCGATATTCTTAATCATTAATTCAAGTTCTCGTGAAGGTTTTGTAGCTAGCATTGTATTAATAATTAATTCCCTGCCTTTTCTGCCCCCCGTATCAGGTGGATTTAAACGACTCAAAACGTCTGCAACAACGTTTCTAGCTCCAGGACAATATTCAAAATTGATGTTGTAATCCTGGATTGCTAGGATCCATCTCGTTAATCGTTCACTCAGTAATTGGCTATTTTTCAAAAAAGTTATAGCTTGGTGATCGGTAATGACTCGAATTTTGGCTCCCAATAAATACGTTCTCAATTTTTTCAAAGACCACACGATAGCAAGCAATTCTTTTTCTGTTGTCGTGTAAGCTAGCTCTGACCCTTTAAGAGTTCTGCTAGCAAACATTATTACCCCTAAATCTCCATTTTCATCTTTTTGAGCCAGAGTGCCCCCCAAAGCATAATTGCTCGCGTCTGTCTGCAAAATGTACTCTTTTTTCGGATCAGGATGTTTCAATAGCACGTTATTTACGAACAAATCTTTAACTCTTTGGAAAGCAATTTTTTCGTTCTCACCCCAATGCCATTTAGTTTCTTTTTTCAACAATTTTAATAGAGGAATTGTTTCCTCGGCATGATTTCTCGTAAATTTCGTATAATAATTTATTAGACCAAGGAAACCCCTTAATTGCTTCAAATTTCGCGGAGCTGGAAAGTCATGAATTGCCTTAATTTTTTCAGGTTGTGGTTTAATACCCTCGGTTGTCAAAATATGCCCCAAAAATTCTACTTCTTTTCTGAAAAATTTTGCTTTTTTGAGTTTAATTGTCATTCCGTGATTCTCTAATCGTTCAAGCAATTCATCTAAGTGTTGCATGTGTTCTTCGAAACTAGTTGAAATACAAAGCAAATCGTCTACAAAATTGATTACGTGGTCACCGAGACCATGAAGAACAATATCTAAACCTCTTAACAAAGCAGCAGTGCTTGTTTTTAAACCGAATGGGGTTACTGTGAACTCGTAAACCTTACCGCGATATCGAAATGCCGTAAACTTCATAGAATCTGGATGTAATGGTATTTGCCAAAAACTGTTAGTTAAATCGAGAGTTGTCATTACCTTCGCGGAATGACATTTTTGAAAGACTTCTTCGATATTTGGAACTGATTCATGATCGTCCTCCATAACTTGATTCAATTTTCGGGCGTCAAGACATAATCTAACTGAACCGTCTTTTTTTATAACTGGGATAATCGGATTGATCCATGGACTACTGGATCTCTGAATAATTCCATAATTCAATAATTTTTCAATTTCTTTGCCAACCTTTTCACGATGCATTAATGGTACCTCGTACGCATGAGCTACTATCGGTTTTTCCGATGTAATATTCAATTGATGCTCATAAACGGAAATTCGGCCAGTGTCCTTGCGAAAAACATTTCGTCTATTCCAAAGCACCTGTTTATGAATTTCTTTTTGATTTTCAGGGAGTCCGGTTTGATCTACGATTTCATTAATTTCTTCGATTGTAATATGATCATCGTTATTTTGATTATCATTAAAAATCAAATTTTGTATTGGCTGAACATTTTTTTCACTAATCTTTGTTGTTTCTAATCTTGGCACTGGCTTAATAGTTTCCATTCGACTTTTGATTTTATCATTTGATTCTTCCCTTAATTCATTATTTCTCTTTTCAATTGGAACAGTTTTGATTATCTCTTTTTCAATAACATTCTTTTCAACATCTACTTCTCCCCTTTTAACTTCATCAACTTCAATTACTTCTACTTCTTCATTAATAACATTATTTTCATCAATAACTTCATCATTAACTTTTTCTCCCTCTTCAATAACATTTTCTCCCTCTTCAATAACTTTTTCAATCTTTTTAATTCCTCCCAAAACATTAACTTCATTTTCTCCCATCTCAACTACTACTTCTTTTCCAAAATCTTCTCCCTTTTTAACTTTTCTTTCTCCAATCAAAATTGTTTCCAAATTTTCCCCAATTTTTTCTTTTATTTCTTTTTCAATCAATTTTTCTTTTTCAAATGATCCCACTGTGGGAATTACATCAACTACATCATTATATTTGACCTGGAGACTCATTTCTCCCAAATCAATCAAACTTTTCAAGGGTTGGAGTGAATCTACTCCCAACAATACGTCTCTTATTAAGCCAGGAATAATTAGATATTTGATAAACGTTTTTATTTTGCCAATTTGAGTTACAGCCATTATTTGATGTTTAATTTTCGTCAATTTGCCTTTAATAGCACCTTTCACCGTGACTCCCGTTACAGGTAAAAGAGGACAATTTTTCAAAATTTCTTTATTTTCGAGATAGAATTCTTCCGAAATCGTAGTCACCTTGGATCCCGAGTCAACGAGAGCTGTCACCTGAATGCCTTCAATTTTTGCGTAAATTTCCGGACATTCAATAATCGGGACTGCTTCGCCGTTGATCTCCTCTCCCATCAAAAATTCTCTGGTGTCCGTAAAAATTGTATTTATCGGAATTTGATTTTCACTGTTGAGGTCCATTTTTAATGCATCGTACGGGTAGTTATTAATTTTATTTTTGTTTCGATTTTCCGTTGTACCACGCATTTTTATATCGTTTCCATTGTCTTGATTTTTTGTATTTATTGCGGGTACAACGCCTACGCGTTTCCCGCTTTCGATGTTGATGGTTGAGGTTCTATTTGCGCCTCAATCGTTTGAATCGGTGGTTGCTGCGTATTATTATTCGCAGGTGGCCGATATCCCCCGTTGTTTTGAGGTGGTCCACGATTTTGGTTCGACGATCCCCAATTTTGATTCTGATTTGGCTGAGGACTGTTGTTTGGGCGATTGTTTCCGTTTTGTCTTCCATTTTGTTGGCTCCGATTGAAACTTCCGTTATTCGGCCGTTGATTTCCGTAAGTCTGTTGATAATTGAAATTGCGATTTTGTTGATTATAACCGTTAGTGTTTTGGTAACCTCGGTTATTTTGGAATCCTCCATTGTTCTGATTCCAATTCTGGCGATTATTTTGCCAGTTTTGATTTCCACGATTGTTATTGTTCTGGTAACCATTGTTGTTCCAGTTGTTTGGCGGAGGCATTTTAAATGGCCGTTGCTCATTTTTGTCATTGCTGTTTGGTTTTTGATTTTGAGGTTTTCCTTCCTCAGTTCCTGTATTTACAGGCCCACTTTGATCGAGTTTCTCCAGGAACTCGATCAGCTGCTCGAGGGTTTCGAACCCACGACTTATGATCGTGGCTCTAATCTCCTCGGTAAAGTGCTGAGAAAGCGATGCAACAATGTCCGGATCGCTCGGTGGTGGAATCAAATCACGGGCCGCTCCGAACGTCCGAGTTGCATATTCCACTTTTGTTAATTTGCCTGGCTTTTCAGGATATTTCCCGAATTCCAGGTCTTTACGCACTCTTCGTTGCACGTCGTGACTCCAAAATCGATTTGTAAATCGTTTTTCGATGTCTTCAAAACTATTAACCTGGTCCTCGACCAGTTCCCACCATTCCTTGGCGGCTTTCTCAAGTGATTGGCTGAGCAAGTACTTCATTTCGGTGAACGTTGGGTTCGTCACCTCGCAATAATGCCGAAATTCTTTTATGAACTTAATTGGTCGTTTATTGCTCGATCCATCGAATGTTGGAGGCTTGATTTTAATTTTGTTGGTCGATGTGATCTCGTTCCGGAACGTTTGCCTCTGTTGTTGTTGCTCCTCATCGTCATCCGATTCTTCATCTTCGTTTTCTTCCGGGATGTCCGTCAATCGTGGATGAATCCGGGTGCTCTCTGTATTTGGACTTTGTAATTTGTCCGTTGACTCCAAATTTTCTACCCTTTTTTTGATTGCACTCACGTCGAGTTGAATTTGGGCTACGTTTACTTCGATTACGGCGCTTTTGGCCTCGTTTTCTTGCACAATTCTAGTAAGCCCCGTAACATGACGTTTGATTGGATCGTATATGCTATGAACGTCCGAAGCTATTTTAGCCTGCATGACGGTCAATTTTTCAGAAAATTCGGCTCTCAATTCAATTGTCGCCTGATTATTTTTCGCGACTTCATTCGCCATACTCTGCATTTGAGATTTCATCTCCTGCATTGATTCGATTAAACTGACAAGCAATTGATTATTTATTTCTCCAAATTCTAATTTTCCCTTTTCCGATTTGGGCGTACCGAATTCCTCTAACCTCACCTCCTTATTTTCATTCCTTTTATTTCCAAATTCGTCCCCAAAATTGGCTCTAGATTCATTGAAAATGTCCCCCGCACCGGGTGGAGGCAACGTGGTCGTGAAATCGTTTGATTGAATTTCATGCTCTGGATTTTGAAATCCCGAATCGCCAGTGGCGCTATCAATTTGTTCTTTATTATCAGCCATTTTGAGATTTCGAATAATTTTCATTTACTGAATTTACTAACCCTTGTTTTTCCTACGCAATGCCCGTCCCTGTTCGGGCGCCAATAGTTGTAACGGTACGTTAGTGCTTGTGCACACCGTCACGCCTGGATTCGAGCAATTCTATATTAAAGAAGAGCGGGCATGAAGGAAAAACAAAAGTAAAATGAAATTAAATTGAAATGACAAATGCTTTATTCAATTTTAAATTGTTTTGAACCAAATTACAAAAATAAAGGCTTTTTATTTGAAATCGAGTTTTTTCGCTTTATTTTAATCGCATGTAAAATTTTATTTCCGGTATTTTTCTTTGTGACAATTTTCGCAATTATTTAATGTCAAATTTCTAATACTTTTCGCAATGATAACAATAATAATCTCGACAGTGAATTTACGCTCGCACTAATAGTCTCGCTCGTAATAATTAATTTCTGATTTATTTTGCCAACGCTATTAGGAATTAAACAATTGAGCTATGATTCTTAGAGACTCACTTTTTGACTCTATACAATACAAATTGATTGTTCGAGTGGATTTCTTGCTGATCTCACTCTTTTGACTCGATATAATTCAAATAATGATTTTTAGTGAGTGATTTCGCTTTTTGAAATAATTTAATTGGCTCAAAATGACTCGCAATTGTCTCGTTATGAGAATAAAGAAAATTTGTTTGATTTTAATGATTTCTACTGAATTAGATCACCACTCAGAAAACAATAACTCATTGATGGAAAAGAATCCACCCAGAGATCTTGAGACAGAACGAACCCGAACTGTCCCGGCCCCTCTGGCGTGGAAAGGTAGGAGTCCTACCCAAGAATCTCGTGACCGAACGAAATCGAACGGCCACGGCCCTCTTGGATAGAAAAAGGATTGGAAATCTACCAGGAATCTTGAGACAGAACGGAATCGAACTGTCCCGGCCCTCCTGGATAGATCGGAAACTCTCACCTAAGAATCTTGAGTTCAAACGAAATCGAATGAACCCGGCCCTCTTAGCGTGAGAGAGGAAAGGTGTTATTCTATTTGAATTCTGAGTGGGATAATAGCGATGTTATTTTGCTCTTTGTTTTTAGAGCTATTTTTGAAATGAGTGAAAATTCTATGTTTCTTTATTCTCGATTTTATGGCGAGTTCACGCGGCGAGATCCGGAGGCAAGACTGGCTTTTTGTTTTGGCATGCGAGTCGAGCTCTCAGGGATTCGAGACGTGACTGGCTCTTAGCGTGGCGAGATTCGAGACGAGACTAGCTAGCTGGAGCTTCCGCGCTCGGGTTTTTATACCCTCTCAAACAAGGAAATAATAATAATAATTCGCTTGGACTTTGTCCCTTCTTGTGATTCGCTGCGCGACTAACTCTAAATTCTGTGATTGGTTCTGGGACTCACCACGCGGGCTCTGATTCGCTGAGTTGAGCTGCCGTCACAATGCGCATGTGCAAGAATTCGATATAATTCAATAAAACAGTTTTTTGATCAATTTTAAGACTTTTCTCTATTGTTCTGTTTTATTTTCAATTGATTTTATCCACAAGAACCTTTTTATTTAATTTTATTTCATTATTCGTTCAAAGTTACGTTCTTGCATGTGGCTGTGGAAAGTAGGTCATCGCGCATGCGCACTGTGCACGCTCGATCTTCCAAAGAAAAGTTTTCTTAAAAATTTGAGTAATTTTGACCTGAAATTTACACCCGTTTGTTCAAAATATGTTTCTTTAATAGTTCGCATCATTATTTTTAATAAGAAAAAGATTATTTAATTGATATTTAATAAAATAAAGAATTTCATGAATCTAGGGAATTTTGTGGAATCGAAATTGAGTTGGCAGCGCTGAGCGCCTCGCTTCCCGAGCGCCGCTTCGCGAAGTGACAGT
Organism: Venturia canescens; assembly: GCF_019457755.1. NCBI lineage: Eukaryota > Metazoa > Arthropoda > Insecta > Hymenoptera > Ichneumonidae > Venturia > Venturia canescens. Next base: position 22,776,035 of record NC_057425.1, on the reverse strand, counting down.
TTTTCAACATGGCCGCCGGTGTAAACACTCGTGCGTGCCATGGCGTCAAATAAAAAATAAAATAACGTTTTCTAATAGTGTATTTCGCTTCAATACAGTGAATGAATTACGTTTCCTGTAGGAATTCTGAATTTTGGAAATAAAAAAAAATGAGATCATTTTCTAACGTAGCCAAGTACAGTGAATGAATTAAGGTTCTTGTGGAATTCATTCGTGTACACTTTTAGCCCTAATCCCTCACTTATTCAGAAAAATTTTCCAGCAAACGTCACAGAGCAACAAAGGTTTCTCGAATGATTCTGCAATTATTAAGAGATTATCATCTGTTTTTATGCTAGCTCGGATTATAAACTTAAAACAGTTTACGCGTACAAGTGCATGCATTGTATCTATACGATGAACTGCACAAATTCATTTTCAACATTACACACAAGCTTGGCGTGCATGGTTTTCAATCGGAAGCTCGGCGAAGGAATGCCTCATCCGTCCATATATTTGAAGAAAACTTGATGATCCTCTCATGTAATTGTTTTTTAATTTGCCATCCCTTTTCCATCCAACTATTTTATTGAGTAGTTCGACGTGAAATCCCGCGCTGTGTACACAAAAAAAATATCTATTCTTGACTAGTTTGACTGATAAATTCATTACTCCAAATGTTTCGTATTCAACGCGTTTTCTTTTCTCAAATCAATGTTTACACAGCTTACTTCTTTGTTCATCCATTTCAATACTTGTGTAATTCATCCAATCATCTGCCCATTTGGTAAAAAAAGAGTGTACGGACAAACGAGTGAAAGTGACGCGTGGATAAATTAAAATGCGTATGGGCATGAAAGAATGGCCGTATCTATCCGTACAAGATAAAGGCATATAAAGGGATTGATTGATTTCATTTCTTTATCCGTTCGTTTAATTGTTCAATTTTATCCACAAATTTCACCCATCTGTATTGTTTACCAAATCATTATATAACAGGGCCCCTCTTATTTTATTGGGGGATCGGTTTTTTTCACACTCGTTCATACAATTCTAATTAATTATTGTTTTTATAGTAAATTTGAACAATTGTCTCTTCCCGAGCTTCCGATTGAAAACCATGCACGCCAAGCTTGTGTGTAATGTTGAAAATGAATTTGTGCAGTTCATCGTATAGATACAATGCATGCACTTGTACGCGTAAACTGTTTTAAGTTTATAATCCGAGCTAGCATAAAAACAGATGATAATCTCTTAATAATTGCAGAATCATTCGAGAAACCTTTGTTGCTCTGTGACGTTTGCTGGAAAATTTTTCTGAATAAGTGAGGGATTAGGGCTAAAAGTGTACAGGAATGAATTCCACAAGAACTTTAATTCATTCACTGTACTTGGCTACGTTAGAAAATGATCTCATTTTTTTTTATTTCCAAAATTCAGAATTCCTACAGGAAACGTAATTCATTCACTGTATATGTTACAATAGATCTCTAATTTTTTCACAGTTGAACATTTTTTTAAATTTTACATTTTAGTACTGCACGTAACTTCCGTTATGACTTTTTTTCAAGAACTTTTTTCTTGAAAATAATTATCATGAATGATTAGTGGCTCCTATGCGTAAAACGTCAATTTTTCAATGAAAGTTTCCGATTTGTTCGATAAATATTCCAAATTATCAATAAAAACTTGTCCTCCAATTGATATCATACATTTTTAGACTGCATGTAACTTGGATAGTACATTTTTCAATTTGTTCAATATTTATGAATTTTTTTGAAAATTTTTTATTTTTCTTTACAGAATTTTTTTCAATTGTTTTTTTATTTTTGTTGGATTTTTTTTAACTTAACAATTTTTCGTTTATTATTTCTATAGAATTTTTTTCCTGGTTCTGAATCTTTTTTCTATATCATCAAACAAGGGACCATCAATGGACTTGTCCCAACCTTTTTTTCCCTAGGGGATATATATATATATAATATAATATTCACGGAGTCTGAGCGCGGTCGGGGTAAGACTCAATAGTTAGAAGGCCTAAAATGGCGAACAGGCATTCTGTATAACGCATATATAGATATACAGAATGCCTGTTCGCTATTTTAGGCCTTCTAACACTTGAGCCTCACCCGCGGTCGGCCTAGCAGCTGGAGGAGCCGACATCGTTGAGCCAATCAGAATGCGTAGAGGCAACAACTCTACTACTACTAACTACGTCAAAACGCGTATACGTATACGTCGAACTCGTGATGTGTCAGTAACTTTTGCATAATCTTGAGCCCGTGCAAAGTTTTTTCTCAGCAATTACGCCACCGATCGTGTTGATTTTGGGCGCAATCTAAAGAGAATTTCTTAATTAGCTGAAAGTTCAATTTTCAAAGCCTTAGATGACTCATAACTTCGGTAATTCAAAAAAATCACTTGCCAATTTTACCCCCACCACGGCGAATCGTTTTATTCAGAGAAAGTATACTCGGCGAGAGCCTCGGGCCAGCAGACGACAGGGCTGTCAATGTACTTGTCCCGAGACTCTACCGAGTATCTTGATAGGAGAAAAAATGGGCCCACGATCAGAGCAGCATAAGAAATCGGTAAGAAAAGTAACAGCCTTCTGTCGAAGAAGTTTTTACTTTATATATCAATTAATTTTAAACATGGAGGCGTCACAACGTTTCCAAACTTTGAAAAATTGGATTTTTTAAAATATCCCATTAATGCGCAAAATGCCAATTTTGGATACACAATTTCAGGTACACAATTTTAATTGAGGAACCGAAGGAAAATTCTTCAAAATCTTATATAGGGGGTTTTCGAGGGTGCTCTTTCAGAATCTAGCATTTATTTCGTAAAATAAAATCAAGATCTTTATTATTTTTGCGTTTTTATTCAAAAAGTCAAGAATTTTTGACGTTTTTTTTCCTTTCAAATCGATTTTTGTCCTTGTTTCTGCACTGGAATAACCATATTATCGCTATGAAAGGTGTCCTTAATATTTGAGCTTTCTAAAACACTGGTTATGAACCCTTTTTTCTCTCTTAGTTTTTCCAAGATGGCGGTTTATGCAAAACAGCATGATGTAAATTTGCATGATTTTTTTTCTCAAAAAGTATCGATTTCACAAGAAAAAATTATAGAATAAAAAGTGTTTAGAATCGTCCGAAGAATACGTGTGAATTTTTTCAGAATTGTTCTAGCTATTTTTGAATTTTACAATTTTGACAATATTTTGAAAATTTTCAAAAATTCTGAAAAAATTCACACGTATTCTTTGGACGGTTCTAAACACTTTTCGTTGAAAAAAATTTTTTTGTTAAGTTGATACTTTTCAAGAAAAAAATTATGAACCTATTTAGTATGCGACGGACAAAAAATTACAAGAAGGCATAACATAATCGTCACTCTGCCACTATATAATAAATAATACAGCGTTGCCCAGTTCTCACCACGGGGAGGTGGACGATAAAGAGAACCTGTTTTTTTGTTTTTTGGTTGTTTTGTTTTTTTGTTTTCCTTTGTTTCTTTTATTTTCTTGATATGAATCATGTTTTATTATCTTATATTCTTTTGCATGTGCTGAATCGAAACAAGTTCTGCAAAAATATAAATTGCACGCCATGCAAAGCTTTTGAGTTCTTACAAAACATTTTTTGTTAGAACATTTTTTTTTTGTTTTTGTTTGTTGTACTTTGTGAGGTTTTGATTGGCGGTTTTTTTTCAAATAACTTTTGTGCAACAGCCAAACAAACATCTTTAGTCCCTAAAGCAGATGAAGGAAAAAAATAGGGACTAAAGATGTTTGTATGGCTGTTGCCAAAAGTTATTTGAAAAAAAACCGCCAATGCAAAACTTCACGAGGTACAACAAACAAAAACAAAAAAAAATGTTCTAACAAAAAATGTTTTGTAAGAACTCAAAAGCTTTGCATGGCGTGCAATTTATATTTTTGCAGAACTTGTTTTGATTCAGCACATGCAAAAGAATATAAGATAATAAAACATGATTCATATCAAGAAAATAAAAGAAACAAAGGAAAACAAAAAAACAAAACAACCAAAAAACAAAAAAAAAACAAAAAACAGGTTCTCTTTATCGTCCACCTCCCCGTGGTGAGAACTGGGCAACGCTGTATTATTTATTATATAGTGGCAGAGTGACGATTATGTTATGCCTTCTTGTAATTTTTTGTCCGTCGCATACTAAATAGGTTCATAATTTTTTTCTTGAAAAGTATCAACTTAACAAAAAAATTTTTTTTAACGAAAAGTGTTTAGAACCGTCCAAAGAATACGTGTGAATTTTTTCAGAATTTTTGAAAATTTTCAAAATATTGTCAAAATTGTAAAATTCAAAAATAGCTAGAACAATTCTGAAAAAATTCACACGTGTTCTTCGGACGATTCTAAACACTTTTTATTCTATAATTTTTTCTCGTGAAATCGATACTTTTTGAGAAAAAAAATCATGCAAATTTACATCATGCTGTTTTGCATAAACCGCCATCTTGGAAAAACTAAAAGAGAAAAAAGGGTTCATAACCAGTGTTTTAGAAAGCTCAAATATTAAGGACACCCAATTTATTATAATTATAATTTATTATAATTAGAATTTTTTCTGAGAAAGTGACTGAAAAAAATGTTAGTAAACACTAAAAACATCCCTTTGGTCACAATCATACTAGGTTCAAAATCCATGCGATTGAGAGAAACTTGAAATTTATGTATAAACGTCAATAAAAAATTTAAAACAACAACAAAACATGAAAAAAAAATAAGCGTATGAACAAAAAAATGGGCGTATGGTCAAACTAGCAAGAAAAATATTTCATTGTTGATATTATTTTAGAGATTATTGTGAGAAAAAAAACTAAAAATGGTAAAATGTAAAAATGTGTTTGAACATATGAATCTAATTAATTAAAAATCAATGTATAGACTTTTAACAATATTCCGAATAGTGGAATACGGAATGCCTCAAACACTTTTTTTAATAGAGCTGAATTAACCTTAATAATATAAATAAAATTGATGATTTGATCTTTTCTTTTATTTATTTGAATTTTAAATAAAATAAATCCTAAAATATTCAAAAGGAATAATTTTACCCAAGTACAAGTTTTTTTTCTCACTCATATCTTTTTAAATTTGTGTTCTCACATACGTGCGTCGAAACGTCAATTTCAAAGCTTGAAAAAATATTCAAGTATTAAAAAATTTTCAAATACTTTTAAACTATTGAAAAGTCTTTCCTTCATTCAATTACGAACATAAATTATGAACCCAATAAAACATGAAACGAACATTTTTTTACAATCCAATTTCTTTGATGTTTTGAAATGACCATTTTTACTAAAAATGGCCATAGAAATCTTCAGAAAAAAAAACAGATTCTAACTTGACCATTATTTATTTGCGAGTAAAAATTTTCGAAGACATTGAAGAAATTACGATTTTTGAGGAAACATTCTACAATTGCATGTCATCAAAGTTCTTGACAGAACGTGAATGAAAATTATCAAGCATTAATTCCGCGAAATTTGTTTTTTGTTCGTAATGAGATAATTTGTTAAAAACGACAACAAAAAATATTTTCTGCTATTGAAAATGACAACACTATTCATATCGGTGTTTTTGATAAATATCTCAGCTTCATTTTTCCGATCCACCTTCTGTTTATTCATATTACTTTGAATTTCTTATATAGAATGGCTGAAAACTGTCGTCCTCAACGGTCGGTAAGGCCCCCGTTACGCCATTTAGATATGGTTGCACTGCCATCAACATCATTTTCCGATGAGCACGATGTTGGCGGTAGTTACGTCGGTAACGGCAATATCGATGATGTATCGGCGATTCGAGCTGCGCTCTATGGTTGTGCTGTTCTTACGGAGACAGAGCATCTCGTTACCGAAGGCGATCGTCAACCGAACGTTTTACATGATGCAACACAGAACGATTTTGACGGCCACCACGATACGGATACAGATTTCAACAGACAGACTCAATACAATGAACAAAACTATGACGACGTAAATGACGATTCGAATAGACGAAATCAAGACAACGGACGAAACCATTACAATGGACACGGGAATATTTTAAATAGACAAAATCAATGCGACGGACATAAAGATTTTACAAATGGACAAAACCATGATGGACGTGAGGACACTACAGACGGACTAAATCACTACAACGGACCTGACCAACAGAACGATATAACAGATGGACGGCACGAACCAGAGCTTTTGGTGAGCAGCCTTCTAGATCTGACGAGAACTAGTCGAGGAGTGTCAACATCGCCCGAAGATTCTCGAGTTTCTCATTTTCACGATTCACCGCAATCTATTGAAAAATCGGCTGTGGTCCCAACGCCCTTATCGACCGAGTCAACTACTCTTCGGAAAATTTTAAAGATAGTAACTCGTATGGAACAAGAGCATAAGTAAGTGGACGAACTATTCCTAAATTTCATATGAATTAAAATACTAAAAACTGATTGAAGAATGAACATATATAAAGCAGATAAGAAATGATATTTAATTTCACCTACAAATTATTTTTTCAGCAATTTCAGAAACGAACTGAAAGATGCGTTGATCGCCTTGGCAAGACGTTTCGACTCGGTAAGCGGAGCCGAATATCCCGAGAAGCCTGAGTGTTTACCTCTGCGGAAAATTTCACAACTGCAGAAATACGAAAACTGCACGGAGGAGGAGCATAATAGAGTGGTATGTAAAAATTCTCATCCAAATCTAGATAAAAGAAATAGCGATTTTACCACAAACAATCTAGGATTATCTATTGTCTTATCTAGTAGTAGTGCCAATTGGAAAATATTACAAAATGCAAACTTTTTATTATGTTCGTTTTTATAAAAAAAAAAGAGAATGTTCACCATTCAAATTAGTTTTCAATTTTTCATTATCCTTTTCATCCACAGAAGTATTAAAAAAATATTGAGCAAATGTTTAACATAGGTCAACATATCAGGTCATGGTATAATTTTATTGCAGATTCATTATCTGAGTTCGTTGGGAGGTACCGATCCACGGAGTTGTGCTTCCATCATGATTAAAGAGGCGATACACGATAAACTAGCTCCCAAAATCAATTTCTACGGACGGCATGAAGGGACATCGTCTCTCGAAAATACAAAATTGATTAAAGGAATTTACAGTAAGTTACTCGAAACATAATCTTGGAAAATAAAAATTAAAGATAGAATAGCAAAAACTTTTTTAATATTCCAAAAGAGTAGAAATTTCCATCAGTCCAAAAAAAAATTAATTTGTTTTTTTAATTTGTATATACATTTTGTTTGCAGATGCTATGAGTAGAAGACTCCGCGACCCAATGATTTCGCTACATGATTTCGCAAGCGCAATCACATCGGCCCTTCGCGCTACAAAGTAGCGGCGTCGCAGTAAAATTCAAACAAAAAATACTACTGTGGGCAAAGAATGAATAAAAAAGAAAAACTTTATCAAATAAACTGGGATTTAATTATTTGTAAACCCACTCTCCATAAAATTTATGCGTGATAAAAACTAAAAATTTCTAAGTAGTCATCAATATTCATCAATTCTCATGAAGATTTTCATGAACTATCAACTATTAATATATCACCGCTTCCGCATTAAATGTTTCATTCAAACGGGTTTGGGAATTTAGTAGATTTCATGTATACTGTTCTAAAGACCGGAACTTCGCGTTGCATGTATTACCTTCTATGGTAATGGGGTCATCTCCAATTTCGTAACTTACATCTTCAATAAAATTAATTCACGATAAAGTCAAAAAATGTATACTGAAACGAAAATTAAACATTCTTCTGGCGCTAGATTTCAATATGATTCTAGCATTTTAGTCTTAGATTTCAACTCGATTCTAACATTTAGTCTCAAAACATCCTAGCGTTTGAACAGCCTTGAGATTAAGTATATCAACAGCACATTGTAGTATTAGGTTGTGGCGGTATAATTGCATCGACTTCTTACAGCATTCTAACGTCAGATTCTGACGAGAAAATGCTATTAGCAACCAATGCTTGAGTAGTGTCGCAACCTAACGCTATAATGCTCTCCGAACCTAACCTATAATGATGTAAAGAGCGAACGCTAGTTTTCTGTTACAACTTGACTCTAGAATGGACTAAAAAACTAACGCTAAAATGCTGCCATGACAACGATACTGAATGACGCTAGATTTGCGCCTATGGAGCGCCACTTAATGACGTTACTCACTGCTGCTAGAAATCGTGAAAATAGCGACATAGAAGTTTGTGTAATGAATGCCATTGCAAGCAAAAATATGAACCTGTCCTGGCGTTAGTCTAGCGCAAGGCGACTTCGAACGCCAGCTTTGGTTTGCTGGGAGGTTATATCGGGAGGGAAAGAGTCAAGGTATCACTTCTTGACTACGCCGATACTACACGTAGTCAAGAAAATTATGCAAAACACACTGATTTCACTAGAACTCACAACACCAAAGACCATTGTATTATTTTATTTAGTGCACTCTATTATTTTTTGTAAAATTAAATCGAAACACTCACTCGAGCTGTCACACGCGGGCGCAGCCATATTGACTGTCTTCGATCAGCCGATGCGAAAATCATGCGAATGTAGCGCCACAAAACGCAGCGGTAAAAATATACACGTTTACACCACGTTGTGCGTACACTCTCAACGAAAATTATTTTCGTATCGAAATTTGCGATATTATCAAATTGATAATTTATACCGCAGAAATAAACAACACCACGAGTGCTGCCACGTCGGCAGATTTAAATAACGCTTTCTTTTTATATCAGTTTGTCAAAAATCTGAGAGTACAGTCACCTTCGAAAATACTCTAGCGATCTCATATTTGTCGGTAATAACGATATTTCTTTTGGGGTGAAACCTAGACGAATCAATACAAAACACACTTTTTGTTACACATTCTCTTTATTTTGACAATGTATTAGTAAATAAGTTACTGAATAAATTCTTTGTATAATTTTATGTGACAAACAATCAAACAAGGTCTAAAATTAATTCACACCCTCTTTCGTGTCCCGAATCCTTCATAATAAAAGAAACACAAATAATCAAATACGTTTCAATTTATATATATCCATATTTTATATTTCTTCTGTAATTTTTATTATTTATTTATGTCCATATTCCATAATTAAAAATGGGAAGCGATAATATCTGGCGCATATGTTAACCCTAGGGAAAAAAAGGTTGGACAAGTACATTGATGGTCCCTCGTTTGCTGATAATTCGATCCATAAAAAAAACTTAAAAAGAAATTTATTCAAAACATTGTAAAAAAATTAATTAAAAAAAAAAATACAAAACAATCCGAAAAAAATTTCACAAATCTTGAAAAAACATTATCTTTTAAAAAAAGTAATCTGTATCTATTTTTTAAAGTGTCCAAAGAATCAAATAACAAGTAAAAAATATAAAACCGAAAAATTGCCCTTGAAATCATTTTGGAAACCGATGCCTCATTCTTCTTATTTGATCCGAACAGTTAAGTCAATTGAAAAAAATTCCATCTAATTTACGTGCAGCATTAAAATTTATTATATCAATTCGAGGCCAAGTATTTTTTGATAAATTGAAAAAAGTTACCACTTCAGTTACGTGCAGCACTAATGTGTATGATATATACACATTAGTGCTTATAGAAGGACAATTAATTTATGAGTAACTCCAAATTTCAACATTATGGAATTGTTCTACGAAGCTTTTTAATTCAAAGAAATCACATGGAAGCTAGTCATTTCTTACTCTATGGTGGCAGAAACTTATTAGAAAATCGATTCTTTTCAGACTCTCAGGAGCCTCTGGTATTATTCACAATATTCGACGTCGATTGGATCGATATAAATTATGTTTGAAATAAGTTAAAAGTACTTGCCGGCCCATCACTATTCATTCAAATGAAAATCAATCATAAAAAAACGAAATTGTACGGCAGAATCCGGTAAAAAAATTATTGGAATGCGTTTTATTATTAGTTTAATTGCTGAGAAAAAACTTTGTACGGTCTTAAGGTTATGCGAAAGTTACCAACACATTCAAGAATTCATGCGTCTATATTTATAAACACCATCAAAGGCACTTTGATGCTCTCGAGTTTCTGATTGATTGGATCTGACGACATCCATTTTTATACGTTGTGATTGGTTGTTGAAATTAGTTGTTGATGATTGGAAATCTGACGTCAACTTCAGAACGTAGCACACGGCGCAGCACAGCTGGTACCAGCAGTCATAAATTCGATCGATATACGTGTCCCATTTTAATTTTACACCTGACTTTTCTCGGAAAATATTGCTCGGATCAAATATTGTGTGGAACAAAACTTTTAGGGGTTGAAGGGGGATGTTTGATAAAAATTGGGTCGTGGATCCAAAATTCAAAATGGCGGCGTTAGAATGGCCGACATGTTTTTTTCGAATGGAAACATCAAGAGACTCGGTAGAGTCTCGGGACAAGTACATTGACAGCCCTGTCGTCTGCCGGCCTGAGGCTCTCGCCGAGACTATCTTTTCTCTGAATAAAACGATTCGCGGTGGTGGGGGTAAAACTGGCATGTCATTTTCTAGAATTGCGGAGCTCAAGAGATGTTTTGTTAAGCGAAAATTAGTTTGGAGACTAAATTTCAAAATCTCTTTCGAATGAGCCCGAAACCAACACGATCAGTAGCGTAATTGCTGAGAAAAAACTTTGCACAGGCTCAAGATTATGCAAAAGTTACTAACACATTTAGAAATTTGACATGTCTGTATATAATACCATCAAAGGCCTCATGTCCCTCGGTCTAACTTCGCGGCGGTGTCGCGGACTGACGTCACATGCCGAGAGCTCGAAAGTCACCAGCCGAAGTTTCACGTCAGTTGACGTTTGGGGTTATGATGTTACGAAGTGCGTGCGGGATAACTATAAATAATTTTCGTCATCTAACGAAGTGCATATTACTATTTATTTCGTTAAATTTTGTGATATACTAAACCAGTATCAAAGCGGCCGCGTAAATGTAGTCTGTGATATGTGTGCGAAAAAGGATATAAAAAATGCGCGATGCATATGTCAACGAAAACTTCAAGATTTCATGATTTTGATCGACTGGAAATAAGCGTTAACTAAAATAATCTTTCAATTAAAACAGAGTGCGAGAAATATTGTCCAGTGTAAATATATCGTCAGTAGGCTAGGTTGTATATATGAAGGCGTCAGATTATATATATGAATAAATACAACAAAAACACACAGAACTGTTAGAATGATGTTGTAAACTTTAATTGAATAAATGTTTTCTAACTTATTTCTCATGTTTCCCATATTTTGCTTCATATTCAGTTTGGCTCTGCCCTCTCCGATCCTTGTTTTCACTCCATCGGTTTGCAGCGGATCGATACATATCATTAATTAATTGCTTAATATGTGTCCTATGATTTTCTACTATTTCTTAATGCTGATTGTAGTAACGTGATTCAAGAGGTTTCCAGCTATGATCATCAATCTCACATTTTGTACATCAGATTCTCAAAACAGTTTCTGGTCTTGATATAAGTGTAGTTATTCTTTTTCCACCTGGTCTGTCGAGTAACAAATTTTGAAACTTATTCCAAAAAGTCTTTGGATGCTTTGTTTGCTGATCATATGAAAAGTCGAATCTTTGGAATGCAGTAGGCAAACACAAATTTTGACAACAATACTTATGAAATGACATGTATGTTGAGTATTCCCACTTTGCAAACTACAATTGTGGAATTATTAGTGAAAAGATTCATTACACTAAGTCTACAGTTGCTCCGTTTTGAATGCGATCAAATATAATGCCTGCTAACATCCATGGGAACATACAGAATTTCTGAATACAATGTTCGCTATGTCATTTCAACGTAACATCATGACTTTTGCCAACTTTTCTCTATAATACTATAGATTTGGATTATTGAAATACAGCAGAAATCTGCGAATTATAAAATTGATATACTGTGCCACTCATTAAAAAACTCATCACAGAAGTCTTCAGTTGCTCATTTATCGATAGATTTTAAATTGCTGTCTTCAAAATTTATTGCGCAGATACATTGAATCGCAGCAGATACCTGCGAACTCTGAAATTTCTGTGCATAAATATGTGTGTTAAGTATCACCCCCTATCTTTGATTATGAGAATGAGTAATAGAACTTGGTTTAGCAAGTTTTAAAGTATTTCTTTTTAAATACTATTGAAGTTTGTATTACTGCGGTATGAAGCGAATACCTCCAAACTTTCATATTTTTGTGTCGCAGCATGTGTGCCAATCATTTAAATTTTTTACTTCAACCGTAACATGTAATCTCAAAAATTCATCACAAACGTCTTCAGCTTTTCTAAATTCCTAAATTTTCCGTTTTCTATTTTATTCTGAGTTTTTAAACTTTTAAATTCATTCCTGAATTCCGCGCACTCTGATTTAATTGAAAGATTATCTCAGTTGACACTTATTTCCAATCGAACGAAATAATGAAATCTTGAAAATAAGTTTCGTTGACATATGCATCGCGCATTTTTTTATATTTTTTATTTTCACACACAGATCACAGTCTACATTTACGCGGCCGCTTTTATACCGGTTTAGTATTCCACAAGTTTTAACAAAATAAATATCAATATGCACTTCGTTAGATGACGTGAAAATTATTTTTATTTTCCCGCACGCACTTCATAACATCATAACCCCAAATGTCAACATGACGTGAAACTTCAGCTGGTGACTTTCGAGTACTTTCGAGCTCTCGAGCTCCTTAGCTTTCCGCCAAACTTCCTTGCTCTTTTTCTTGAATGTCATTGGCCCAAAAATTCTCTCACTCTTCATTGGTTGCAACAAAATTTCTCTCACCAGGGATTGGTGATCATGGGGGCCAAGAGGCCTATGTTTGTAGCGGTTGGAGTACGCGTATACAGATACGTAAAATCCTGAATGCGTTAGTAACTTTTGCATAATCTTAAGCCCGTGCAAAGTTTTTTCTCAGAAATTACGACACCGAGCATGCTGATTTTGGACTCATTCGACAGAGAACTTCTTAATTAGCTAAAAGTTCAATTTTCAAAGCCGTACATAACTCATGAGCTTTGCAATTAAAGAAAGTCACATGCCAATTTTACCCCCACCACCGCGAATCGTTTTATTCAGAGAAAATATAGTCTCGGAGAGAGCCTCAGGCCAGCAGACGACAGGGCTGTTAATGTACTTGTCCCGAGACTCTACCGAGTCTCTTGATAAAATATGCGCGATGCATATGTCAATAACGAAAATGGCAGTATTACGATATCTGTGGCCCCAAGTTTTGACTATGTAGTCTTTATATTTGGCCCAAAATAAGACTTTTTTCAAGAGTAACAAAAATCGAAATTCGGCCTTTTAAGGGGTGAAACAGGGGGTTGAAAGTTGAAGCATTATAATGTTTGTGGTCTCTAATTCTGACGATACAGCGTCTATATTCCATCGAAAATCAAACTTTTTTTTATTTACTCAAGATCCAAGATCGACCATTAAGGGGGTGATAGAGTGGTTTCAAAATTGCAGCGTTTTTATAATGTATATTATTTGTGGTCGCTAATTCTGACCATGGAAACTTTTTTAAACAAAGATAATTGGAACTCGGCCTTTGAGGGGGGAAAATGAGAGACATGAAGTTTGCGTATTATATTATTTGGGGTACCTAAATTGTTTTAAAAAAATTTGCAAATTAAATGTGTTCTTTCGGGGGCTCTGCCCCGCGGGGGGCTTCGCCCCCCCCCCCCCCCCGACCACCCGTTGATGGTTGCGTTCGCGGATATAGTTCCGAAAGGGACACTTTGATTTGAACACCCAGCTTTTGCACACATAAAAAAGAGGTTAACCCTAGGAAAAAAAGGTTGGGACAAGTACATTGATGGTCCCTCGTTTGCTGATAATTCCATCCATAAAACAAACTTTAAAATAAAATTTTTATAAAAAATGGGCAAAAAATTATTTTATAAAAAAAATACAGAACAATTCGAGAAAAATTTCACAAATCTTGAAAAAGCATTATCTTTAAAAAAAACTAAACTGTATCTATTTTTCAAAGTGTTAAAAGAAACAAATAACAAGTAAAAAATAAAAACCGAAAAATCGCGCTTGAAATCATTTTGGAAACAGATGCCTCATTCTTCTTATTTGATTCGAACAGCTAAATCAATTGAAAAAAATTCCATCTATTTTACGTGCACCATTAAAATTTATTATATCAATTCGAGGCCAAGTATTTTCTGATAAATTGAAAAAAGTTACCATTTGAGTTACGTGCAGCACTAAAATTTATGATATCAATCGAAGGACAAGTAATTTATGAGTAACTCCAAATTTCAACATTATGGAATTGTTTTAAGAAGCTTTTAAATCCAAAAAAATCACATCTAGCTAGTCAATCGATTCTTTTCAGACTTTCAGGAGCTACTGATATTATTCACAATATTCGACGTCGATTGGATCGATAGAAATTATGTTTAAATATGAGTTAAAAGTACTTGTCCGGCCCATCACTTTCCATTCAAATAAAAATCAATCATAAAAAAACGAAACTGTACGGGAGAATCCGGTTAAAAATTTATTGAAATCCGATTTAGGTTAGTTATGCCGAATGAAATTCGTTCGCTGGAAGAAGTGAGAAGTAAAAACTGCCGTCATAGCAATACAAACTGGGGAGTTATTTTGGAAGCTTCAACATATTTAATGTGCAAAATGTTTTTTATTTATCTATGCACAATAACATCTTTTGTATATTACAGGACAATTTGTTTCCATTCTTATTAAATTAGTGCAATTAAGAGAAAATTACTTGAAGATAACTCTCTAAATTCCCTCTGCATGAATATGTGTGCTCCATCAGTTCTAAAAAAGCCCTGATTTTTATTTAAATACAATAAGTTTAATGGAAAGTGATGGGCCGGACAAGTACTTTTAACTCATATTTAAACATAATTTCTATCGATCCAATCGACGTCGAACATTGTGACTAATATCAGTAGCTCCTGAAAGTCTGAAAAGAATCGATTGTCTTATAAGTCTCTGCCACCATAGAGTAAGAAATGAATAGCTTGCATGTGATTTTTTTGGATTTAAAAGCTTCTTAAAACAATTCCATAATGTTGAAATTTGGAGTTACTCATAAATTACTTGTCCTTCGATTGATATCATAAATTTTAGTGCTGCACGTAACTCAAATGGTAAATTTTTTCAATTTATCTAGAGTCGCGGCAGCGACTCTGAGACAAGTACATTTATAAGATATGACGAGTTGCTGCCAGAGACTCTTTACCGGAGCGATAGCGTTTCCAATTGTTTTCGAAAATTTTTAAAATTTGTTTCTTTAATAATTAATTAACTATATCATTTCGGAGAATATAATACGTTCACATATTTTTTATTATTTTTTTTTCTTTCGATGGCGACCTCTTCGAACTCTGTAGCTTGACGCGTTGAAGAGATATTAATTATTTATTTTTTAATTGCATCAAAAAATGGATCGGATTTTCGCACACATTTTTGATGTTTATTTGTTTTATATCTAGTGACAAATCTGGTGCCATAATACATTTTATATACCGATATATTTTTTTCCGGTGCCATAATACCAATATATACCTATATATTTTCGTGTCGTATGACGTATGGTGTGTTGTTTATGCTGATAGATGATGAGGTTATAAAGATCGCGAATTTGACAGTTCACCGATATCCCGGTCGGTAGTACAAGTATATACCTATATATTTCCGTTATGATATGACGTATGGTGTGTTATTTCAATGCTAACTAAATGAGATTATAAAGATCGCGAATGTTACAATTCACCGAAACTGTTCCAATTTTTTCCGGTTCTGTAGAAAATAAATAAAAGCAGTACAATGTTTTAGTGAAAGTGGTGAGAAAAAAGTGAAGAAGAAAGAGATAAAGACCGAGGAATCCAAGAGTGTTGTGTAATGGAAAAAAAACCGAAAATTGTCAACAACGTTCGGATTGATGGTAAAAATATTTAGAAAGGTTAGAGATTTTTTCTATATATATCTTGAGATGTAGTCCGGATTCTGAAACATTAGAAATAAAAATCCACGCCTCCGCTCTTTCTCATCAGCTCTCTCTGATTGTATCATCGAACTTGTCGATGTTTGTTATTGCAGAATATCTAAAGACGCGGCATCGTCTTGTAATAAAATAACCCAAAACAGGAATGACGAAAAAGAGCCAGGGACTACAAAAATATAGAAAGGCAGTATAATCTCATTGTCTGTAAACGCATAACAGACTATTCGAAAGTGCTTGATTACAAAATTTCTATTGGCAAATCGAAACTGAGGCAATCAGTATTTTTTTCATTTTGCATCGGTGGAAATTTTTTCATCAAAAAGACTAAATTGATAGACACGGAGAGTTTTCACTTCAATTCCAACAAAGTAAAATTTAAGTTCGAAATAAAATATGTCCGCGTGTGTGTATATGTGTGTATTAGGGTGGTCGTTATTTAGGGTCTTTCAAAACAATGCTTAACCCTCGACCATGCGGGTTGAAGAGTATAGGGGCTAGGCCGGTTCTAAGCCTGGGATCTCAGGGGGGGTGCGGAAACGGGGGAGCGCGGGGTCTGCAGCGGGGGGTAGGGTCTGCAGCGGGCGAGGGGTCTGTAGAGGGGACCGTCAGGAGAGAGATGGAAGATGAATGTGAGAGAGATGGGAAAAATGATCCGCAGTGGTGGTGGCAGGGTCTGTAGTGGGGGAGTTTGTAGAGGGATCACCAAGCGGGGGTGAAGAAGAGAGATGAATGAATGGGTGTAAAAGAGAAGGAAAATGGGAGTTGGGGAAATATTGTTTTTTAATATTGCATACGCTTGACAAAATTTATCAAAAACTAGAATTTTATTACAATAAATTCCCATGGAATGAACGTATGCTTTAGTAAATTAATTAAATATATAGATTGAAAATACTATTTACTCTATTTTAACATTATAATACAATTTACAGATAAACATATATTGTTTTTTTAACTCTATGTCGCTCCATTTCCTGGAACACAAAGAAAAACCCAAATTCTTAATTTTCTGTTTTTTTTTTCATTGCGAAAAAAAAAGGGTAATGATCAAAACTACTCACCATTATTTTTTACACACTCCACATGTATTATACGCAATGAAGAGTGTGAGCGGCCGATCACAGTTGTAACACCAGAGGTCTCCCAAGACCTCGTAGGGCCCGACGTGGTGTTCAAAGTGGGCCACAGCACGCCCATAGGTTTCCGGGTCCCGTATGAAACAATCGACACAAATGCGATTCTGCATACGGTCTGCATAATAAGATTTTATTCTGCAGACCCGGTCTGACGGTACCATGGCCAACGCCGTCGGTCGTGACAGCAGCCGTTGAGTCGATTCCCCTTCATCGACGGAGGAATCTGACTCGAAACCGTCGTCAGGTGGATTACCCTCCGCCGGCTCGATCTCGTGGAACTCCACGTCCTGACCGTAATATTGAAAGTCGCGCTCCATTTCATCGAGCATGTCGAGGACTTCATCGTCCTCAACATTGTTCTCGAGTTCAATATCACCACCACCACCACCACCATGATATGCGAAATCGTCATCCTCATCCGGCATATCGTTTATGTCGTTATTGGCAATTCCGACATCGTCGTCATTGTTATGGCCGAGCCATTTATTACTCTATTCTCGGCTCCTTCAGGAAGGCCCTGTTGTAATGATTTTATTTCAGTTTCATATTCCGAGAATTTCCAATTTCTTCCATCATATCTGGGGATTGTATCAATGGCATCTTTAACTGCAAGATAGTCCAAATAAGCTGAGTTATCAAGCATAGTTTGATTCTAAACTGAATTTTCAGTAGCAGGCATTTTCGGAAATGCTTCCGAAAATCTCCTTAAAAGATAAATCCTTGAAGTAACCGTGAATCCTTTTAACTATAAATTAATTTATCGAGTTATTACCGGAAGTACGGAAATCACGAAATTGGAAGAACCGAATTGAATGGGAATTTTGAAACTTTTGAAATCAAAATATATTGAAAAATCAACCGTATTAGTAGTAGCTATCCCACCGCTGCCACCAATTTGTTATGCCCGAACGTGAAAACGAGAGGGCTGAGAGGGAAATAACGAATATTATAGTTACTAATCTCTCAGATAAACAAATAAATAATAGAGAAAAAGGGAGAAAAATAAAAGAGTAGATGTTCGGAATAGCTATTAAAGCGCTAGGCGCACCTATGACGGTTGCTAATATTCAATATGGAATTTTAGGGAGATTGATATAGGTCAAGACACAAACAGAAAGTAAAAGTAACACGTTAGCTTGTTTATTGAAGAATCCGAATTGGGGATTTAGATTACAGACGAATAAGATCGCAGTCAACTTCCTCTTGTTTACAATCATAAGAATTATGTGAAATAAAAGGTGATACAGATTGGACTTACGGGTCGATGTTCTACGCGTAATCTGAGACGTGCTGACGCAGGGCGTTGCGGGTCTCCTCGAAGACAGTGTAGTCGGCACACTCACGTACACAAATCGCGTAGTACAATCGATAAATTTGAGTATATGATATATTGAAATTATATTGCTGGAATTTTACTATTAGTACTTGAAGGTTTGGATATATAAATGATCGATTAATGAGTTCTTATTTGCCTTCAAGAAGTAAAGAAACGCTGCACCTCAGTGCCTCACTAACCCTCGGGCAGTGATGCTTGATCGCGAAGATTCGAAGACGCGTAACTATTAACTATCTTGCAAGAACCTGGAACAAGACTTGGACTCAAGGTAGAGATACCTGAGGAGCTCCGCTTAGACCGAAGATTAGCGAAAGACTAATTAATTTTGGTTGCCGATTCTCTATCGATGCTTCCGATATTAGGAAATTGCAGAGTAAGAATTTAAATTGTTGAGCAATTGCGTATGCAAAAATATAAAAGTAGGTCTAAGTGAGCGGGTGTCTTTCCGGATTCTCGCAATGAATTGCGCATTTCGTTTACGTTGCTTAAAGGTTAGTGTTTTTGCAAGGAGTCTGGTGTAGGTGGTAAACGAATAATAAGTACGCCGGTGGTGCGAGAAAAATAGTGAGGAATTTATTGTTCCGCTGTTCTATGTTAAAGTACAGTATTTGCCCGATAATTAGTGCGATTAAGCCCGATGATGAAAATGGCGAGTGGACCCGGTGTTCGTCGAGCACGTGCGAGACGAACAAGATGGACGACCGAAGCGTGCTCGTGAGAAAGAACCCGATGACTTTTAGAGATATACCGTTAAAATGAGTCCGAGAGAATGTTCCGTTAAATGCGCAGAGTCCGTGTAATGATTTGAACCGAAAATGAATAAGAGAACCCGAATTTGATACCGAAAACTGGTGAGAAGGTGAGATGCAGTGATTAGCCGTATTGCACGCTTCAGCGACCGGATCAAGACCGCGGCATCAATCATGGAGATCGATGATGAAGCCCCGCGCACATGCGCGGTGTGCTTCCCCGGTCCCGTGCTAATTACTGCCCAGGAGGTGGCGACGCCCCCCGTGAGCGCGTGAAACGAGCACCCGGCTGCTCTAATTGCACGCGCCCAAAATGTCCGAACCCGCGAACTGGCGACGCCAGCGGCGGAGCGCGAGAGCCCGGCCCGAATTCTCTCGCGCTACCGTCGAGGCCTCGCTCAATCCTGAACATTCCGCCCGCCATCGGCAGCAGTGCTGTCGATTGATCCCGGTTGAGGCACTGGCAAGAGTGCCAGTTTGGTGATAGGCCGTGTGAGTGTGGTCGTCGCCGTTTTGAGAGTAACCACCCGTGTGAGCCCGTCCTTTCCCGGATGTAGTTGTGTGACCCGTGCCCGTGGCCACTTTGTGGGTGCCGTGTTTTCGTTCATGAGTAGAACCATAGACCCGACCCGGATGTCGTGACTCGGATGATGCCATTTTGATATAGCCTGCTGCCGTTGCAGGTATCCTGATGACCAGTGCTCCCAGTAGTATTGAACCCGTTCCTGGAGCCATTGCCACCGTGTGAGGCGACCTTGAGGCACATCCCGTAATGAGGGCTCAGGAATGGAGGTGAGTGTGTCCCCGATGAGAAAATGCCCAGGGGTGAGAACCGAATAATCATCCGGGTCATCCGACAGAGGCTCCAACGGCCGCGAGTTGAGTATGCCCGCAATTTGTGTGAGAAGAGTCGTAAATTCTTCAAACGTGAGACTGGCATCCCCAATCGTCCGCCGGAGATGATACTTGACCGATTTTACTGCGGCCTCCCATTTTCCGCCCATATGAGGTGCCCCCGGTGGGTTGAACACCCATTTAATCCCGTCAGTTGCCCCAGTGTGCTGAATGAGTTCGGATTCCCGTGTACCCGTTTTGAATAATTGTCGTAGCTCCGCTGCTGCACCCTGAAAGTTGGTTCCGCAATCACTTTGGATCGTGTGCGGAATCCCGCGTCTGCCCGTGAACCGTCTGAGTGCTGCGAGGAACCCGTCCGTGGTTAAATCTGTAACAACTTCAAGGTGCATAGCGGAGGTAGCGAAACAAACGAAAATGCACAACCAGCCTTTGTGACATTTGCTCCCACGCCCGCGCCAGCTTTTGAGTGAAACTGGCCCCGCGTAGTCGACCCCCGAGAAGAGAAACGGCCTTGCCGGCGTAACCCGTGAGATTGGCAACTGACCCATTAGTTGCTGTGCCTTGAGCGCCCGGAAGCGCGCGCACCGCACGCAACGCAAAATGTATGAGCGTACTGGCCCACGCCCGCCGATGATCCAGCAGCTCTGCCGTAGATAAGCCAAAGTGAGTTGAGTCCCGCCGTGGAGAGTGCGCTCGTGGGCATCAGCGATGAGAAGTGCCGTAAGTGGTGAGTCCCGAGGGAGAATGACTGAGTGCTTGCAATCAGGTTGTAAGGCTGAGTGCTTCAGCCGTCCTCCCACCCTGAGAATGCCTTGATGATCTATGAAGCCCGTTAATCGCGTGATCGGATGCGATTTCGGGAGAGTGTAGCCCGATGTGAGTGTTTTAAGCTCTGAAGTGAAGTATGCTCCCTGAATGGCTTTCACTCAATAAAGCCGTGAGTTCTCCAGGTCTCCCGGTGTGATGTTGGCTGAACCCGATGTACCGTCGCCCGCTCTTTTCAGGTTTGTAATCACCTTGAAGAGCCATGAGGTGATTCGCAACAACCGTGTGAGAGATGAGTATTTCAAGATGAGATCGTAAACCGGTGAGGGTGATGTTGCGAGTGAGAGTGTAAGACCTGGCCGCTCTTCGAGCGCCGCTGCGTCCCCCGTCCCGATGCGATGAGTTGGCCAATGGAATGAGTCTTTGGCTAACCAGTGAGGCCCGTCCCACCATGATGAATGTCGCACGAGTTGTGAGATGGTTAGCCCCCGTGATGCGCAATCCGCTGGATTGTCCCGACCCGGTGTGAATCTCCATTGGGCCCGTGGCACGAGCTCCTGTGCCAGTGATACCCGATTCCGAACAAAATCCTTCCACCGTGAAGGATGAGAAGTGACCCAAGTGAGCGTTACCATTGAGTCCGTCCATAGGTATACCCGTGAGTCATCAAGGCCCAGCACGTTTTGCACGTGGTGTGTGAGTTTAGCAAGCAGCACCGCTGCTGCGAGCTCCAACCGAGGAATTGTGAGCCGTTTGATCGGTGCGACCTTAGTCTTAGCGCAGACTAGTGAGACCGTTGTTTGATTACCCGCGCCCGAAACCCGAACGTACACAGCTGCGCCCATTGCTAGTTGAGATGCATCCGAAAACCCGTGTAGTTCGACCGATGTACCCGTCGCGATGTTGAGCCACCGCGGTACCGAAACCGTCCCGAGATGCGATAGTTCCTGCCGAAACGCGACCCAAGAGTTGCGAACTTCCGTTGACACAAGGTCATCCCAATTTAACTTTTCTAACCAAAGCCTTTGTAAGAGAACTTTGGCCCGAATCGTTACCGGTGAGAGAAAACCCAATGGATCGTATAATTGTGCGATCTCCGAGAGAATGATGCGTTTCGTGATTCCGTCCCCGGCTGTGTACTTGTGAACCGTGAATTTGAACACGTCCGTGTGAGGAAGCCATGCGAGACCAAGGACTTTTGTCTCCCATTCTTCAAATACCCGAGCGTTTTCCGTTGATGAGGTCGCTCCGACCGCCGTGAGAAGCTCCGGATGATTGCTCTGCCACTTGGCCAGAGGAAAGCAGCCCGCTGTACAAATCCCGATGAGTTGCTCCGCTTGCGTGATGAGATCTGCGAGCTGGTCAGCACCGCCGTAAATATCGTCCACATATCGCCCCTTTGTAAGAGGGGCGACAGCTTCGGGATATTTCCCGCCCTCGTCTGTAACCAGTTGATCCAGGGCCCGTCCCGCGAGAAATGGTGCTGACCGAGTACCGTAAGTGACCGTGGTGAGATGGAATGAAACGACCCGCCCGCCCTCGTCCACCCATAAAATGCGTTGTAAGTCCCAATCACTTTCGTGAACCCGAATTTGCCGGAACATCTTAACGATGTCGGTCGCGAAGACGAAACGGTGTCGTCTGACCCACAAGAGAACGTCCGAAATATCTCGCTGCAGTTTCGCGCCCGTGTGCAGAATGTCGTTAAGCGAAATTCCCGAATCTGTATTGCACGACCCGTTGAATACAACACGTAACTTTGTGGTAAGCACCCCGTGGTGCGGCAAGTAGTAAATGGGCCCGAGCGGGGCGTGATTGCCCGAGACTCGAGTCATGTGCCCCAATGATTCGTATTCCCCGAGAAACGTGTCGTAGAGGCCCTTGTAGCTTGAATCCCGATTGAGTTTGCATTGTAGTCGATGGAGACAGGAAGAAGCTGTGTGAAAAGACCCGCCCAATGTCCCCGATGCGGATTTAACCGGCAATCTGACGACGTACCGCCCGTCTGAGTTCCGTTTGTGTGTCGTCAAGAAATGAGTCTCACATTCCTGCTCGTCAGGAGTGAGGTGCGATTCGCCCGAGCCCGAGACTTCTTCCTGTACCCAAAACTGTGTGAGGAGATCCTGAAGCTCCTGATACCCGTGATCCACTGCAGCGTGATGAACCAACCCGGCTGACTGTTGAGAAGAGTCCATAGGACCGAGAACGATCCACCCGAAAACCGTATTCTGTGCAATCGGTGTGCCGTGAGGCCCCCGCTTGATCTGCTCCCGAATGAGTTGCCCATAGATGTCAGCCCCGAGAATTAAATCGATGGACCCTGGTGAGAGAAATTCCGGGTCTGCAAGTGGAAGACCTTGCAGATGAGAAAGTGAGATGTTAGGAGGTGTAAATGAAGGGAGAGTAGGCATTAACTTTGACAAAATGTGAGCTTTTATTGAGACAATGTCCGATGAGTGCATAGACCGAAGCTTTACGCTAACCACCCCGCGCGTGTGGCCCGAATGCGTCCCGCCGATCCCGATGATCGGTATTACCGATGCTTCCCGGTGAAGCTTGAGTTGCTGCACGAGAGAAGCAGTGATGAATGTGATCTCCGCGCCCGTGTCGATCAACATTCGTACCCGGTGAGAAGCCCCGTGTGGTGTGATGAGGTTAGCTTGACCCGTTGCGAGAAGAACTGCCGGCCTGGCAGCTCCCGAGGCGGACAAAGTTAATGCCCCGTTGTCTCATGCGGAGCTTGATGAGGATGGTCCCGCCGTAGAGGCTCCTGATGCCTCGCCCGACTTGACCGAACGTGATGGTGCAGGAGTGCTCCCGTCCCGACTCCACCCGACGTGGATCATGGTGTGATGCTTCCGTTCGCACTCCTTGCACTTCGTCGTCGTCTGGCACGACGACACGTTGTGCCGACCCAAGCAATTAAAGCACAGCCGCAAGGACTGCACCTTTTCCCGCCGATGCTCGTTGGTGAGCTCCCGAAATTTGGGGCAGGCGACGATGAAGTGCGCCTGCTGGCAGAGCGAGCATGATTGCTGGCTCCCCGTTGTTGCCGCATGAGCCCTTGCTGACGGCCTTGAGGATGTACCCGGTGCTGATTTGCCCGATCCCGTGTTGCTTCCGCTCCGAGAGTGAGGAGGACCCGTGGAGACAGCAGAGCCCTCAAGAGCCCGAGCCCGATTGGTGAGGAACGCCCGCAATTCTGCCAATTTTGGCTGAGTTGGTGATTGGCCCGCTTTTGTTTCCCAGGCGACGCGACTCGAGGTGTCGAGACGTCGCGTGATCGCATACTCGAGAACCCAGTCCCAGTAGTCGATAGGTGCCCCCAGAACCCGGAGTGAGTTGTACGCCTCCGAGACGTCGTGGATGAGAGTGCGAAGATCCCGTGCAGAGTTTGGTGAGATGACCGTTGTGCGAAAAATGCTGTCCAGGTGAGAGCGGATGAGCACCCGTGTGTCGTTGTACCGATCCGAGAGAATCTCCCAAGCCGTTGCGAAAGATTCGGCTTCTATTGCGAGGCTGGCGATGAGTTTGGCCGCCTCTCCCGATGTGGCCGTCCGCAAATAGTGCATACGCTCGACATCAGTGAGCGATGCGTTGTCCCGAACCAGAGATGTGAATAGATCCCGAAATGAAATCCAGGCTGAAAAGTCCCCGGTGAATGTGGGTAGAGAGATCTTCGGAAGATTCTCCCTCCCGATGGCTGCAGCGCCGCCCGATGTGGAAGCTCCCGTTGAGGAAGGCTGAATCTCGTCCCGAAACCGAGAAAGGATTGAGGTGATGCGCTGGTGCAGGTGGAACGCCTGCGAATATACGTCCCCGGTGACGTATGCTCCCGAAGAATTGCGTGGAGCCCAATAAACCGACAAAATCCCCAAAAAAACCGGAGGATATTGTCCCGTAGTATGAATGCTGCAGCCCGTAATTTTTGTACAAGCCCGAAATGCTTGAAGAGACGAGGTGGCCCCGAACCCGCCCGACCCGCGCCACCTGTCACCGTTAATCCCGAAAGTGCACAGAATACCGATAAAGCACCCGCGAATTTGTCCAAAATTCGATAACGGAACGTCACTGTAAACCCGAATGCGAAGTGTCACTAATCACTGCTAGAACCCGTGAGAAATGTCCGTTGATTTTGCCCGAAGTCACTGGCCACTCCCGAAAAGTGCCCAAGATTGCCCAAAAAGGTGTGAAAAACCGAGTAATTGCCCGTAACGGTCGTGAGAATTGTCCATGCATTGAGTTTAGCCGATGAGTTGCCGCCGAATGTCCGAATCCCGTGGAAAACCGATAAATTACCGGTGCGCGGTAATGTGACCGTTACTTTACCGCCCGTGACCCGATGCCAGTGACTGATTACCGACTGCGCAGCGCCGCGCCGCGCCGCGCGGTGAGCGTCCCGAGAATGAGAGCCGAGATCGACGCCAATGTTCCCGCGCGCCGAGAGTGAGAGAGAAGGCGCTACCGCTGAGCCCGCGACCGCACACTTGCTTCACTTCCCGCACTGATGTCCATTTTCCCAAATAAATTGATGAATAAAGTTTGCGAAAAAACTCACCCGATGTGAAGACTCACTGAGAAAAAACCCGTTGAGATCGAAGAATCGATGAGAGTGCACGGTCGATGACCAAGATGGCCGCCCGTTGAGCTCGAACCACGTGCGAACCACGCCGTGGAGACGAGAATGTTCGAAGTCCCGGTGAGATGCGATGCGCCGTGAAAAACCCGTTGAAACCGTTCTCACTGAATTTTCACTCACTTTTTACACCCACCCGCGCGCACTTACCACCAGATCCGGCTCGAAGGACCAAAATGTTTTTGCAAGGAGTCTGGTGTAGGTGGTAAACGAATAATAAGTACGCCGGTGGTGCGAGAAAAATAGTGAGGAATTTATTGTTCCGCTGTTCTATGTTAAAGTACAGTATTTGCCCGACAATTAGTGCGATTAAGCCCGATGATGAAAATGGCGAGTGGACCCGGTGTTCGTCGAGCACGTGCGAGACGAACAAGATGGACGACCGAAGCGTGCTCGTGAGAAAGAACCCGATGACTTTTAGAGATATACCGTTAAAATGAGTCCGAGAGAATGTTCCGTTAAATGCGCAGAGTCCGTGTAATGATTTGAACCGAAAATGAATAAGAGAACCCGAATTTGATACCGAAAACTGGTGAGAAGGTGAGATGCAGTGATTAGCCGTATTGCACGCTTCAGCGACCGGATCAAGACCGCGGCATCAATCATGGAGATCGATGATGAAGCCCCGCGCACATGCGCGGTGTGCTTCCCCGGTCCCGTGCTAATTACTGCCCAGGAGGTGGCGACGCCCCCCGTGAGCGCGTGAAACGAGCACCCGGCTGCTCTAATTGCACGCGCCCAAAATGTCCGAACCCGCGAACTGGCGACGCCAGCGGCGGAGCGCGAGAGCCCGGCCCGAATTCTCTCGCGCTACCGTCGAGGCCTCGCTCAATCCTGAACAGTTAGGGAACTTGAAGTTTGTAGATTCCGTGAAATGAGTTTCGCAATTGACTAAAAGAGGTTAATTTCGTATACTAGAAAGAATTCGGTTTCACAAGAGGAAGCGATTCGTACTGAAGGTTTCGGAAATATATACGATTTAGTCATAAAATACACTTATAATTTAAACTATCTAAAAAATAATTTATAAATAAATGGCTCGGCCATAACATCATCATCGTTGGAGATGTCAATAACCATCACATCGTGTCCTTCATCACGCACATGATAATTTACAGGATTGTTGTCCTCACAAACTTCGACACTGTCTTCCGAAATGTCAACAACCATCACATCATCTACTTCACGCACTGCACTATCGTTATCCATGAGATCAACGATCTCCACAGCACTTTCAAATGATTTTGCGCTCTGAGACATTTTTTTTTTCTCGTGGAAAAAAAATGAAAATTTGTAGCAATGAGACGGGTGAAGTCTTCGAAGGTTTTTCGCGGAGTGATTATTTTGCCATAAGGGAAATGCCCTTTTTAAAACGTTTACAGGAGAAAAAGGTGGGGGGGAATACTGACACAATAGGGTGAAATTTTCAAGCCTTGCCACTTCCTTGCCATCTTCTAGGAGACGTGGAGCGACTTTTCCCATTGTAAAATCGTATTCGATTACGATTGAGAAAGCATTTGAAAAAAAAAAAAATGTCCAACTAGAAATTTTTACTCAATGAGAGGGTGCTCACTCACATCCTTTCCCTTGACCTATTATTCACGTAGACTGAGGTGGCAAAAGTAAAGGCAAACTAATTTCCATTTTCACAAAATTTTCATTCTTTTGCTACCATAATATGAGAACAGGTGACTACGTGAAAAGAGCGGCCACAACATTTCTTCGCAGTAACATGAAAGAAAAAAATTTGAATCAGATAATCTCAATGTCTTCTAGGAGACGTGGAGCGACTTTTCACATTGTAAAATCGTATTCGAACACAATTTGAAACATAGTGTTTGGAAAAAAAAGCCCAGCTAGAAATTTTTACTCAACGTGAGGGTGCTCACCCACATCCTTCCCCTTTGACTTATTGTTCATGTAGACTGATGTAACGAAAGTATAAACCTGCTAATTTCCATTTCCATTAAATTTTCTATCTTACACTCCCACAATGCTGACTATATGAATAAAAAAAGCTGTCACATTTTTTTCAAAACATTTTTTTTTCACAGTGACATAAAAGAAAAAAATTCAACAGACTTGCATTTCTAGCACCACATTTTTCTCCCCTCCGCCTTGTTAACAAAAAAAAGAAAAAATTGTTGACTTCACGGGGAAAAAAAAGCAGCAACATTTCTTCGTGATAACAAAGGAAGAAAAAAAATTTGAAACTAATAGATTTACATCGCTATGTCTGCATCTTCCCATTCATATTTTAAACTCTCACCTTATTAAGAAAAAATGGCTTTGTGGAAAAAAATAAAGTAGCAACATTTTCAATGTTTTTCATGCTAACATAGAAAGAAAATATTCAAATAAGTTTACATCAATACTCTCACATTTTTTTTCCCCCACATTCATGCACCCCACCTACCATCAAAATGTGCATCGCATTAATCGTAAATATATAAGAGAGATGATCATGATTTTGTTAGCAACATTTTCAAAGTTTTCACACTTTGCGACGGATCGTCTTCGAGTCAACAACGTAGTTTATACTTTTTCGTTTTTCAACAACCATGGCTCAAACCAACGGTATCGATATTGAAAGACTGTTACGTGAACAAGTAGCTTCCATAAAGTCGGTGGAAGAATATAATTATTGGGAAAAACAATGTCTCGAATTTATTGAATCGTTGGAAGAGCAAGTTGCACCGAATAAACGCCCTCGATTGAGCACGGGATATCAGCACTCTGTAACTGCGAGAATAATACGCTTGCAAGGGTTACTGGAAGTCACACGTTCACAGTTTCAACATATCGGCGCAGTACTAAACGATCGAGGACTAGTCTGGAAAGAAATTGATTCGGCGTTCGCAAATCGCGTAGTGACTGGCGCCGTGATCAATCGAAATTACATTGTACCACGCCAGTTCTTGAAGGATGCATACGAATTGGTTGAAAAGCGAGTGAAAGACTGTATAGTAAAATTTAATAGCATTAAAGTTAATACGGAGTTCAATGCCGAGTTTGCTACGGGTGATCAGCGTGCTCATAAAAGTATCAATACGGCTAATGTGGAACTTTTTCAAACGTCGAATGTAAAAGAGTGGTATGAAGAGCGAGTGATGGAGCCCACTTTGGCATCACTCGATGAGTTTCAAGAATGTGATAGTGGATGGACATTGGTTTCAATCACCAATCTCACTATAAATATTAATAAATATAATCCAATGCGTGCGGGATGTCACATTCGATTGCCGCGAAAAATAATGTTGAAGAGAGCCGTTGTCAACGTTAAATCAAATGACAACGCATGTTTTGCATGGTCTGTGGTTGCCGCTCTCCACCCAGCTGAACAGCATGCTGATCGTCAAAGTTCGTATCCCCACTACTCGACGATTCTGAATCTTCAGGACATTGACTTTCCGATGACACTGAATCAAATAAAAAAATTTGAACAATTGAACGATGTCTCGATAAATGTGTATGGTATAACGAAAAGTGGTATTGCACCTCTTTACATTACCAAGTGGAAAAGAGGGAGACACGTCAATTTGTTGTACATTGAAAACGAGGAAGGGGACAGAATTGGCCACTTTACACTGATTAAAGATCTATCCCGCTTAGTGAGCAGCCAACTGAGCAGCAAGAATCATAAAAAATATATTTGTGATCGGTAAGTAAATTTCTATACTCATATGTGCAACATTTTTTTTTTCCCCCTCAAAAATATATTCATGATCATTTTACAGGTGTTTGCAGTATTTTTCAATGGAGAGCAAGCTACGAGCTCATGAGGTGGATTGTGGCAAGATGAATGATTGTGCTATACGATTACCGGCGGAAAACGATAAATGGTTGGAATTCACAAACCATAATCGGAAGGAGCGCCTACCATTCATCGTTTATGCTGACCTGGAGTGCGTATTAGAGAAGACTGGTGAGAGAGAAAGAGAGATGAATAGGCAGCACCATCATAAAGTTTTTAGTATAGGCTTTTACGTTAGCTGTTCATACGACTCATCATTATCGGGATATTATTCACGTCGTAGTGAGAATTGTATTGGGTGGTTCGTTGAACAGTTGAAAGAATTGGCACTCCGCGTGGAAAAAATTTTACTAACGAATGTCCCGATGAAGGAATTATCGCCAGCGGAATGGAAAAAATTTCGAGAGGACGTAAATTGTCATATTTGTGAAAAACCCTTTGTTGAGAAAGAACAACGTGTACGCGATCATTGCCATCTAACGGGGCAGTTTCGAGGTCCGGCTCATGGCAATTGCAATTTAAATTACAAAAATTCATTTTTCATTCCAATTGTTTTTCACAATCTATCGGGCTACGACGCGCATTTCATAATAAAGGAGGTGGCCACAGCGTTTGAGGGGAAAATCGATTTACTCCCTTTAACAAAAGAAAAATACGTTTCTTTTTCAAAAACAGTTAAATCATCGTCACATGACTATAGGAAACAGATAAGACTCCGTTTCATTGATTCATTCAAATTTATGAGTTCGAGTCTTGATAAATTAGCATCGCTCCTATTGATTGACCAACTTAAAGTTTTAAAATCACAATTTTCAAATATTTCACACGATGATTTCACTCTTTTGACGAGAAAAGGAGTCTTCCCGTATGAATACATAGACTGTTTTGAAAAATTAAATGATACAGAGCTTCCACCTCGGGATGCTTTTTACAGTTCTTTAGCAGACACAACAATTTCTGAAAGTGAATATCAACATGCACAAACAGTTTGGGAGCGATTTTCAATTCAAACGCTGGGGGAATATAGCGATCTTTATTTGAAAACGGATGTCCTTTTACTGGCAGACATTTTTGAAAATTTCCGAGTTAGTTCTCAACAAAGTTATGGGCTTGACCCAGAATATTATTTCACTCTCCCGGGGTACACCTGGGATGCTATGCTTAAATTTACTGGAATAAAATTTGAACTACTCACCGACATTGATATGGTATTGTTTATTGAGAGAGGTATACGCGGGGGTTTAAGTCAATGTTCGAGGAGATATGCACGTGCAAATAACAAGTACATGGAATCTTTCGATCCATCACAAGCTTCCACATACCTTATGTACTATGATGTAAATAATCTGTATGGAAGTGCAATGAAAACGCCATTACCATATCGAGATTTTGAGTTTCTCGAAGACATCTCGAACTTTGATATAAACTCTCCAGATCCGACAAAAGGTTATATACTTGAAGTTGATTTGGAGTATCCGGCGCACTTGCATGACAAACACAAAGACTTGCCTTTTTGTCCTGAACATGGAAAACCACCGGGTAAGAAACAAGAAAATTTACTTGCAACCGTTTTCGATAAAGAGCGCTATGTTATCCATTACCGAACTCTACAACACTGTCTAAATCATGGGCTCATACTCAAAAAAAATACATAGGATATTGCAATTTGCTGAAGCTCCATGGCTGGCAGGCTACATTGATCTGAACACACAATTGCGAACGCGTGCAACGAATGATTTTGACAAAAATATGTATAAACTAATGAATAATGCAGTTTTCGGTAAAACGATGGAAGATGTGCGCGAACGTAAAAATGTTTCATTGTTAACAGAGTGGGATGGTAGATATGGAGCGGAAGCGATGATTGCAAAACCGAATTTCCACAGTCGCAGTATCTTTGCTGAAGACTTGATAGCCGTTGAATTGCGTAAGCTTGAGGTGAAATTTGACAAACCAATATTCGTAGGCATGTCAATTCTCGATATATCGAAAACATGGCTGTATACGTTTCATCATGAGTTTATGACTCCAAAGTATGGGGATAAATGTTCAGTAATGTATACAGATACAGATAGTTTGATATATGAAATTGAGTGTGATGACGTTTATCGAGATATGCGAGAAAATATCTCCAAATTTGATACGAGTGACTATCCCATTGACAATGCTTACCATATTCCGCTTGTCAATAAAAAGGTTCCGGGTCTCATGAAGGACGAGAATAATGGATCCATTATGACGGAGTTTGTGGGGCTCAGGTCAAAAATGTATGCCACGCGTGTCGAGGGTAAAAAAGATGTAAAGAAGGTCAAGGGTGTGAAGAGCAATGTTGTTGCGAAAACAATAAACTTTGACGATTTTGTAAAATGTTTAAACGAAGAGACTGAAGTGACACGTTGCCAATCAGCAATTCGTTCAACATTACATCAGGTATATACCATCTCAGAAACAAAAATTGCCCTGAGCCCACATGATGACAAGCGTTATATTATACCGGGGACGGTGGAGACATTGCCGTGGGGTCACTACAAGATCCCCATGTACTCAAACATTTCCGAAGAAGAGATGCAGATTTAATATCTGTCAAAAATTTGATATAGTTGAAATGTAAATATGTATGTAAGCGTGAGAGAGAGAGAGAATATTTTTGTTCAATATTGTACATTTTTGTGTCGAATAAAAAGAACCAGGTCTACAAGCCCCTTTTTTTTTCATTCTACCTGCTTTTCTAAACTCAGACCTCTACAATATAAGGCTTGACCATACGAGTCTCGAGAATTGGAGGGGTATGCTATAGAAAGGAAAAAAAAAATCAGCAAGTCCTTTTTTTTCACATTTTTTTTATTTTTTCATTTTTACACATCATCCTTATTTATCCAACTATTGTGCGCGTCATCAAAACCTAACCATTTAACAAGCAACTGACTACCACGTTTTTTCAATACTTTTTCTACAAGATATATATCAGGATATTTAACAGGAAGTAGCTCTTGTTCGTAGAAACTGCCTGCAATAGGCTCCTCTTGATAATCTTTTATATTATATGTGACTGGATTGGTTTTTCTCACTTGATATATTGTGAAAATTTCCGTTGTCCAGTTTGGAGTATAACCTTTCTCAAATACATTCTTAAATTTACTTATACGCACTTTATCTCCAATTTTTAATTTAGCTCGCTTCTTTCCCACTGCAGTTTGATTGAAAACATTACGCAATAGTTGTTTCTCATTCGTTGCGTCAACATCTTTCGGTTTCATTCTAATCGTATGATGTATAGTATTATTATATTTTGTAATCAACATATCAAGAATATCGATCCATTTCCAGTTTCCGCGAAAACTAAATTGAATCCACATTTTATTCTTAAGTGTACGATTGAAGCGCTCACAAATTGATGCTTTCAAGTTGCTAAATGTAGAATACAAGTGTATATTATACTTTTTCATCAGAGCCTTAAAGTTCGTATTATAAAATTCTTTTCCTCGATCGACGTGAAGATTTTTCGGTATGCGTCCTTTGCTGAGAATCGTCTCCATTGCAGCACTCACATCTTTTCCACTTTTACTCTTCAACGGTGCAGCCCAGGCGAATTTAGAGAATATATCGATGACGGTGAGGAGAAATTTATACTTAGAGTTGTGTTGTTCATATGCAGACATATCTTATAACGTAACGCTCTTGCCGACCCGGCCTGAACGCCGCCACGCGTCGGTTCGAGCTACCTTAATTTCAAAAGGAGCAGGTATGAACGAGATGAGAGACAAGAATTGTGTTGATAAGATAACAAAATGAATTTATTAAACAATACTATTATGTTTTTACAAAATGATACGCGTTTTTAATTTTAATCTTTGTCTGTCCGCGTTGTTTAACCGAGTCAGGCGAGAGAAGACTCGAAAGACCCGGAAAAATGGAGCGTTTTACTGTATGAAATTTCGATTGAATTTTCAAATTTGTTTTTGTTTTTGTTTATACAATAAAGAACGCTTTATGGTTTATCGTGCCCCTGCTTATTCCATTGCCTCTCCTTTCCGCTTGCATGAGATTTTTCAGACAAAAAAAACAAACAAAAAATAATGAAATTCGCAACACTACTAATTGACAACCGATGTCCTGTAATCCTAACCGCTTGACCCTGAATTCTTACGCTTCCTAGCAATTCAAGAGTGTTGTACGCTTTTGTTTTTAGAATTTTTCTCAATTTGTGATCGTTTGGATGCTATACAAACTCTAGCCTTACCGCTGCCTCTTGAATCAACGCTTTTATCTGCTTGTTATTTGTTATAATCGATTATAATTTGATTAGACGATTTATCTTGACTTTGGAGTCGTACAATGGTTCAAATGGGGTGCGGATTATTGATTTATTTAATTCTAATGCTAATTAATTCGTTCGACCCAACCAAATCGGATAAATTATGAAACAATTTTGAATTTAATAATAATTAATCAGAAAATCATTTATTTACCGCCTCTATTCTCAATAAACCCAAAAATGCTAGGTGGAAAGTTTGTGCTTGACCACGGGCCTCAAACGTCGCCGAATGGCGCCAATGCTCAAAAACACAAGACAGGTTAGGATGTGAACCCCAGACCACGGGCTCGATACGTCGCCGAGTCTCGCCAATGTCCTGAGCATTCACTAGGTTAGGTAATTTTGCCCACGGACCACGGGATCGATACGTCACCGAGTCTCACCAATGCCCCGTGCAGCAAAATTCGGAAATTATAGGTTATGTGGAATGGACCCTGGACTACGGGATCGATACGTCGCCGAGTCTCACCAATACCCCAGGCATCCGAAGGAATAATAGGAAAAAGGATTTTAGGTTATATCAGAATAGAGTGTATTTTTCTATTTGAGTCTGCTAGTTCTTCTAGGAGATCCGAGTTGGTTCTAGAGGTAGGGTGAACTGCCTACCGAATGAGCTGTGCACCGACTCTTATACCCCGTTCCCCACTCTTAATTCTCTCAAACGCCGAATTTCTCTATTTCGGACGCGTTCTGCGCATTTCCCTGTAACGGGCTTCACCATTGGCTCGCTGCCCTAATTCACGCCTTGTTATTGGCCGATCGCTATTTTGCCCGATGCGCCGAATTCCGCTTTGATTAATTTTCAGCTCAGCATGATTTAAAAATAATGAAATTACAATGTCAATTGTTGTTGCTTAATTATTTGAATGATTTGGCTTCATTGTTTCATTTAATATCTTTTAATTTAATTTAATTTGAAAAATCATAAAAAGTCACGTTCGGGTTCCTATAGCCCATGAACGCTTAGCCCCGCGCATGCGCTGTGATCAAGCATCTCGCTCTATTTGAAATAACACAAATTTTCTACAAGCTTTAATCTTTTCTCTATTTTTCTTTGATAGCGGCTATTTTTCCCGACATTTTGAGCCTAATTACGCTCATATTGGTAAATAAAAAGTTTGAAAACAATTAGAATAAAGAAATTATGATTTAGTTTGATTTCTTGTCAAGTGGCGCTGTTCGGAGCGTTGCCCGCCGGCTCGCTCGGGCCTTTGTGCCAGTCGCCAATATGGCCACCGGTTGGGACGCACGCCCGTCATCGCGCCGCGATGTTTTTCGCACGCGTAGTATCTAATAGTTCGAGCGGGCTCGGGCCGCCACGCGAGTGTTACGTCTCAATCTACAAGATCAGCTTGCCAAGTCTCATCCAGGCCACGTATATCCACATGTCGACGTGGATAATTCCGCCGAGCTGGCTTATGCAGTTCTTCAACCACCGCAAGCTTCTTTTCACTCATTTTTTTTTCTTCTCCCCCACGGTCCTCATCAATTGCTGAAGATAAGAGTCTGGAGGACTTTTCACTGACTTATCATTAGATGATCTCGTAAAAGCTTCATATCATCATGAAGTTCTGAGATTTCTCTCTTTATATTATCAATTTTTTCACGGAGATAGGCGAGCTCGGTTCTCACACGCTTTTCTGCAGCCGCCACATTCGATTCACACTTTTGATTCGTTGTATGAGTCACACTATGAGTTATAGAATGAATGTGTTTACTGAATGCTTCGAGTGTTACAACATCTCGAGCATTTACTGGCTCGCCAACGTTGCTCAGTCGTTTTCGGTCCAAGTCGTAATGACCGTCTGATGTAATTTTGAATCCAGCACCTGGTTTACCCGGAGGACCTGCACCACGTCTACTCAACTTTCGACCAAACACATCGACGCTCATGTTGGGAATGTGGATGAAAGCAAGCCGTGACGCGTTAATAAATGATTTCAGCTTCACGCAACTCCTCGATAATCGATATAATTTCATTAGAATGTGATGAATTTCCAGCAGCTTGCGATGCGAGCAATAAGCGAAGACGATCCACCAGTTCATTCGGATCATCCCAATGAACATAGTCGACAGAGGTATGCTTTCGTGCTACCTTATACTGAGGCAGAGCACCGCCCTTCTTATCATTGCTACCGAGCATTTGGGATATATAATTTTTAAATTTACTACTTTTATCCTGACGTACTGCACCCGTGCGTTTATAAAATTTTTTATGAGCATTCGTTGTGATGACAATTTTCTGATATTTCTCCAAGTCATTTGGTGTTACATATTTGAGTTCAGGCTCTTTTTTAAACAACAGTTCCACCAAGCCAATACTTTTGGGATACTTTTCATCTCCAACCACTATATGATCGAGTTCGAAATGAATTGGTGAATCACCAATCATTAATCTGTTTTGAGCGAGATTTCGTACTCCATACGCGCCATCCAATCTTGTTTTGTTATTACTACGCAGTAAGCCCAGATATTCACGTATCAAATTATCAACATCTCCAGATGATTCCAAATTATCATCATCATCATCATCATCATTATTATCTTCATGAATAGCATTATCACTATTTTTAGTTAAGGGTATACCAACATTCTCATCAGTAATTGCATCATGCCAAATATCATCTTTGAAAGAAATATCTTGCTGCATGCTATTTTCTCCAAAATTTGGAGCCTCCTGTTCCTCCTCCTCCTCCCTTTTAACATTTACACGTTCATTCTTAATTTTAGGTTTTTTCGTATATGAAACTAGTTCTTCTAACGGTTCAACAATCGGTTTAAACTCATCTTGCATTTTCTGCTGAGCACTATCACGTCCACTTTTCAACATTCGATGTTTTCGTCTGATTGCTTCACTCGCCTTGGCAAGTTCACTCAATACAGCCGTCTCCTTTAAAAGTTCTTTGCTCTTCATGTTGACACGAGTAAGTCAGACTTTAGACTGTTTTGTAAAATCCAGGGGAACAATTATTTATCATCATCATCATCGACAGTGAGGAAAGAATCAAACCCCCTTCTATATCTTCCAGCATTCAATTCACTGTCCTTG
The DNA here is from genome assembly GCF_019457755.1 of Venturia canescens. Taxonomy (NCBI): domain Eukaryota; kingdom Metazoa; phylum Arthropoda; class Insecta; order Hymenoptera; family Ichneumonidae; genus Venturia; species Venturia canescens. The sequence goes on along the minus strand of NC_057425.1, from coordinate 22,739,362 downwards.
TCAATCGTGATGAATCCATACTTGTCCGATTTCCAACACTCGACACACATTTTTTTGAAACTTGCATAAGTCATATCCGTATTGACATGATCATTATATACATGTTTGAGGTTCATATCATCTTGCTTGAATAGCACTATAAAATTTGCATTGTCTCTCACGAGATGTTTCGGAATATGAGTATACGTCTGACAGAGATAAAAACTATCCACAATCTCGTGTCTTCCCATGGAAAAAAATGCTCTCACATTGTCCTGTTTCTCACACGCTATATCGTCAAAGATGAATATGGAGTTTGGGCGAGCTTCACTAGGTGCCACAACTTGTTCATGCTCGTTAAATTGAAAAAATTCCACTCCTTCCACAGGTTTAAGCATTTTCTCGAGCAATCGGTATTTTGGCTGCTTCAACGATTTCGAGTATAGATATATATTCTCAAATCTCAAACCATTTGGATGTATTAGGAGCGTGAGTAAGGCATTCGTTTTTCCACAATTCGAGGGGCCACAAAATACGGCTCGAATGCTGTTAGGTAGTAAGTTTCCATGACGCTTTTTCACACTACCCGCTCCAACAATAAATTCATCGAAATTTATTATGGGGAGTTGACCGCTCGAAACTTGTTTCTTCGACTTCATCTCGCATGCGACTGATTGAAAAAATCATATAAATGCAACTTTATAATGTTGGAATAGTCAGTCGAGTTGTGACCACTGCAGAGTGATGATTGTACATGATAAACCTGGTAAAGGTTTGGTAAACAGTATAATTAACAATCTCCCCGTGGAACTACATCTACCGGGCTATCAATATTGTGGACCTGGTACGAAATTGATCAAACGTCTTGCTCGTGGTGATCCTGGTATAAACCCGCTGGACGCTGCTTGTAAAGAACACGATATCGCATATTCGAAAAATCGTGAAAACTTGGAAGCACGACATCTGGCGGATAAAATTTTGGCTGAACAAGCCTGGCAACGTGTAACCTCGAAAGACGCAAGTCTTGGTGAAAGAGCAAGTGCTTGGGCCGTGACAAACATTATGAAGGCGAAAAAGAAATTTGGTCTAGGTATGAAAGGAGTGACGAAAAAGACCAAAAAAAGTGTTTGCCTGAAAAAGATCATCAGTGCTGCAAAGAAAGCCATGGTTCGTAGTGGTGACCCCCGTGAAATCGTCATGTCAGCATTGAAAGGTGCGCGTGCCAGTGTTAAAGGTGTTAAAGTACGCACGCCTCGGGTTCTACCTGTACCTCGCATAATCGGCGGTTTATTGCCCTTCCTCGTACCCATCTTTGCCGGCCTTAGCGCAGTTGGTGCACTATCTGGTGGAAGTGCTGCAATAGTCAAAGCTGTAAATGCTGCTCAAGCGGCTAAAAAGGAATTGGAGGAAAGTAAACGTCACAATAGAACACTCGAGGCCATCGCTTTGGGTAAAGGTTTACATCTGAAACCATACAAACAGGGTTTGGGTCTTTACCTCGGGTCAAAAAACGTATAATCACGCTACCACATCAACCGCTCACCGACATCGATCTGTTAAAGTATGCGAGAGCCATGAAAATTCGTAACTTTCGCGGCATTTTCATGCGTGACACTTTACCTGAAAATGGACCACTCAAGCAAGAATCAGCAATCGTGAATTTGGATGAAAATGTGGGCCCTGGGACACACTGGGTTGCATATAAAAAGACTGGTCAACGAGTCATATACTTTGACAGCTTTGGCAATCTCCCACCTCCACCCGAACTCATGAGATACTTCAATATTGGTAGCGTGAAATACAATTATAAAAAGTATCAGGAATATGATACAATAATATGTGGGCATTTATGTTTGAAATTTTTGTGTGGGCAACTAAATCGGCGAGGCAATTATGCACTATATAAATGAGGACTATGGAGCTGCGTGTTTAGTTCTAAATCTGCGAGCATCATGGATGATAGTTTGACGATCACCATTACTGGATCATCCTCCATACTCGAGGCACAATTTTTTCCACCCATCGAACTATCGCCCGACAAAAATTATACTCTTGGACTCGTCGAGCTGCTCACATTCAATTCGATTCCAAATATCGACATTGGTTGCAATGAATTTCATGTTGGAAATCATGTAGTGACCATTCCCACGGGTAGCTATGAAATTGAAGATATTGAAAAATATTTGAAAACTGAGTTGGCATCTAAAAACATACAAATTCAGCTTAAGCCGAATAATTATACGCTACGCAGTGAAATTGAGTGCAATCAATCGATTGATTTTACATCCAAAAATTCGATTGGACCTTTGCTGGGTTTTACGTCGCGTCGATTGGAGCTCAATAAAAGACATGTGTCTGATCTACCCGTGTCCATTCTCAAAGTGAACGCCATTCGAGTCGAGTGTAACATAACAACTGGTGCATACATCAACGGGCGAAATGTTCATACAATTCACGAATTTTTCCCATCTGTACCGGCCGGCTATAAAATCATTGAAGTACCGTCGAGCGTCATTTATCTACCAATCACAACTCGTCGCATTGACAATATACAACTTCGTATTGTCGATCAAGACGGAGATTTGATCAATTTTCGCGGTGAAGTCATCACCATAAGACTTCATATAAAATCTCAATGGGCATAATTTACAATCATCGTATTGGCAATATTAATAAGCCAACATGGGATCGCGAAACCAGTCGTCGATCAACGCTCAAAGAGCTAACACCTCAAAACCTTCTACTATTGAAGAGTTTGGGTCTCAAAATTCGTGGAGTTCGCGTGTGAGAAATTATCTGCTTTGCTCGTTGTGCATCTGCTGCCTGCAATGGAGGAAGAAATCGTAAACATCCAGACACCCATCATGTTTGATGAATCCATCATACATTATGAGGTTCATGCACATCAACCATACGCGTCGTCAACATACAACGATAGTGATGAAATACGTATTTCAATCCAGCATCAAGATTTATCAATTCTACCGAGTAAAAGTTCAATTCACATTTGCGGCGAACTGACAATGCCGGATGGTGCAGCGTTAGTTGCAACGAATTTCGTTAACAATGCCATTTGTCATTTATTCGAGGAAGTGCGATATGAACTGAACGCCGTTGAAATCGATCGTAATAAGAATGTGGGAATCACATCTCTTATGAAAGGATATACATCTCATTCATCGGCGAGAAGTACAATGCTTGAGAACACCGGTTGGGTCGATGTCGATGAGACGAAACCGATTGTGGACGCAGCAGGCAACTTTGACGTATGCATACCACTGAGCATGCTGCTGGGATTTGCTGAAGATTATCGAAAAATGGTGGTAAATGCAAAGCACGAATTGATTTTGACTAGATCACGTTCCGATGATAATGCAATAGTTCAACCAGCCGCTGAAGATTATAAAATTACACTACGAAAAGTTGAATGGCTCGGTCCATACGTCACCGTGGCGGATAAACGGAAAATTCAACTGTTGAAATTCATCGCCAAAGATACTCCAATTCCAATGAGTTTTCGTACGTGGGAATTGTATGAATATCCAATGTTACCAGCGACATCGAAACACGTGTGGTCAGTCAAGACATCAACGCAGCTGGAAAAACCTCGATATGTGATCCTGGCATTCCAAACAGGACGAAAGAATAATAGGAGGCAAAATGCGAGTAATTTTGATCATTGCAACGTTACTGATGTAAAATTATACTTGAATTCACAATGTTATCCTTATGGTAATATGAATTTGAATATAGAACAAAATCAGTATGCAGTACTATACGATATGTATACAAACTTTCAACCGATGTACTACAATAAGGAGGCCGAACCATGGCTTACAAAAGCGGATTTTCTCAAATTTGCACCTCTCATTGTGATTGACTGCTCGAAGCAGAACGATTCTCTCAAGTCTGGACCTGTTGATGTGCGCCTCGAATTTGAAACAAGCACAAATATTACAGCACAAACATGCGCATACTGCCTCATTCTACACGATCACATCGTTGAATACAATCCTGTGAGTGGTGGGGTGAGAAAATTGGTATAAAACCGCACCATCAACTTTTTCGGCCAACAGTCATCATGGATTTTGTCATCGATCTACAAGGCTTCAAAGCACCCATAAATGAGTTTATATTCAAAGAAATTTCAATCATTCGTGCGGACGTAAAGAATGCTGAACCTCTCACACTTTTCTTCGCACCACCGTATGCATGGGATTCTCTGCCGACAAAGTATAAAACGACAAACAAATGGCTGGAACGTAATTTTCATGGATTATCATGGGATTTTGGGGTAATACCATACGATGCGGCAAGAGGAATAATTCAAACTATCTTACGCGGCGCTCATACCATCTTCGTAAGGCAGGGTGTCAGTTCATCACGGGACAAATGGCTACTGTGTCAGTTGGACCGCGCAACTCGCCATTGTTCAACTCTTCAATCGTTGTAAGCCTGCTCCGTGTAAACTCTACAACTGTGTCAATTGGACTTTACGGATGTTCTGTGGGATCGTTTGCCAGAACATAATAAATCTGATAGTGAAATTGTATCGTTACGTTATTGCATTAAACATTGGAATGCATCATCAATGGATGACCATATTGACGGTCCAGCACCTCTCCGTCGAAATTGTAAGAAATGCTCTGAACGTATTTGAACAAGTATGCAGGTGTTTACAACCTTGGTGAAGTCAAAAACGGATGAGCCGAGGGATAGTCGGGGGAGGCTGCATCGATGCGAGCGTTGATCAAGTTTGAACCTGTTTTTTCAACGTGGAAAAAAATGTGTAGTAGCGGATGATTCAGTTTTGGGGTAGGGATAGATGGAAAAACTACAAATAGCAGAGTCCAGAAGAAAAAATCATCATTCCACATCTTCGTAAAGTTGAGTCAAGACTTGCTCTTTGAAGAAAAATCTCAAAAAACTACATCCATAATGGAGTTCGCCGCAATCAACAAAATCATCACCAAGTCAGAGTATCTTCCTTCCAAGAAGCTGAAAGAGCTGCAAGTCAACGAGGAATATCTCGTCTCGGACGTGAGGACAGCAAATACCAAATGGGGAAAACGATACGTTGCCGAAATCGGGAATCAATTCACCATATTCCTGCCGCCTCGAGTTGTCAAGGCATTCGACCAGAATCCAACGGTATTCGAGAAACTTCTGGAAACAGCTCATTGTGGACAACTCTACATGAAATACCTCGGTGGTGATTGGAACGCAATTGAGTTTTCTCAAAGAGATTGTTAATATTTCTCAACAAAAAATTTGAATCGTCAATGAAATGTATATTATGTTGAAGGAGTAGGAGGAGGAATATTGTATAAATAAAATAACACGTATATGGAAAAAAATGTTTTTTTTTGTTTATTCAAAGATCCCTCTATTACATAATGCATGATATACGTATAACCAGCTTTGCAAAGATTTTACATTCTTCGTTGCACAATTGAATTTCAATTCGTTGGTGTGGCGGTGGTGATCGCATTTCGATGGACTTTTCGGCAGTTTTTTCAACGATGGGCAGTCCAAAGTCTCCATATCGACAATCTCCGTTGGCAGATCCAAAAAGTTCGTTAGCCATAAAGACTTTTCGCAGCCTTTTACGAAGGGCGGGGTGTCAGTTCATCACGGGACAAATGGCTACTGTGTCAGTTGGACCGCGCAACTCGCCATTGTTCAACTCTTCAATCGTAGTAAGCCTGCTCCGTGTAAACTCTACAACTGTGTCAATTGGACCTAGCACTAGTCGAGCCCGTAGTATTTGGAAATTTCCCCGCGGCTCGCGCATCCCCACTTTTCCTATTTTTTTTTGGGCACAGCCTGAGCAAGCCCCCACCGTATCCGCAGCACCGCGCAACGTACCATCGTTGAAACTCTCCAACTGTAGCAATTGGACCCCATGTCAAGTGCTCAACCGTGGCCTGTGGCCGATCGCGGCAACCCGGCCTGTGTAGCAGTTCGACATTTTGCCAACGCTCGCGTACCCCCACTTTACCTCGCCTGTCTCAAATGCACACGGCGAAAAGTGGCCACCGTGTCTTTTGGACCCTGTGCCAAGTCCTCATACGTAGTATACAAACTTTTCTCCGTCGCTCGCATATCCCCACTATTTTCTCGGTTGCACGTTCGAATAGAACGACCCATACCTATGAACTCAGCAAGTACGACAGCAAGTAAATTCTCCCATGTACCGATAACTTCTTACGTCAGTGTCCTACTATATCGATAGATTTGAGCCACAACTGCCACAAAAAGCATTTTATAATGGATTAACGATTTGAGAATAACACTTTTATGTATTCGTACTACAAATTGTATCTGTAAAGCGATAAGCGCGCCTATTTTGATGGTCCTCTAAAAGGAGTTAAACATTTTTCGGAATGACGTTTTTCATTTTTCTCCATCTTCTAGTAGAATCACGAAGATAATTATTTAATGATAGTGTGTCGTGCAATGATGAAACTTCATTCCATCCATGTATATTTTTGAGATTGATCAATATGTTCTTTATATTTTTATTATAATAAAAAATGAATTGTTGTTCAGAGCCTGTCGAAAATCATTTTTTCTGTCCTCCGGGCCGAAAGTGGCAACTTCGGCCCGCGCAGCGGCCTACGTCGGACAGAAAAATCGTATACACACCTCGGGCAGGAAAAAGTAAAGCCTCAGACCACATGTTTAAATAACCACGGTTATAACCATATTAACCGGTAAACCGAAAAAACTTTTAACGAGATTCTGCCGTGCCATTTCGTTTTTTTATGATTGATTCTTTATTGAATTAATAGTGATGGGCCGGACAAGTACTTTTAACACATATTTAAACATAATTTGTATGGATCCAATCGACGTCGAATTTTGTGAATAATACCAGAGGATCCTGAAAGTCTGAGAAGAATCGATTTTCTTAGAAGTCTCTGCCACCATAGAGTAAGAAATGACTAGCTTGCATGTGATTCTTTTGGATTTGAAAGCTTCTTAGAACAATTCAATAATGTAAAAATTTGGAGTTACTAATAAAATACTTGTCCACCGATTGATATCATAAATTTTAGTGCTGCACGTAATTCAAGGGGTAATTTTTTTCAATTCATTAGAAAATACTTGGCCTCGAATTGATATAATAAATTTTAATGTTGCACGTAAATTAGATGGGATTTTTTTCAATTGATTTAGCTGTTCGAATCAAATAAGAAGAATGAGGCATCGGTTTCCAAAATGATTTCAAGGGCGATTTTTCGGTTTATTATTTTTTACTTGTTATTCGATTCTTTTGACACTTTAAAAAATAGATGCAGATTAGTTTTTTTTTAATATTTATATTATATGGAGTCATAATTCACAACAAAATCATTTTTCTTCAAATTCCAGGAATCCACGTGTCGTACTCGACTAGTGATATTTATCAAAATGTGTACGTGACTATAGAAAAAAAAACATTGCATGGCTGAGTAGGTTCGAAAATTTCTAGTAATGCGCCTGATTATTTCTCATTTTCATTGGTTCTTACCGAATGGTATGTGTTCACTGAAGAAAATCAGAAGTGGATATTGCTATACGAACTTGCGAACAATCAAGTTCAAATTACTTGGAGATATTATTTTTATTTCTATCCATTTTATTATATTTTTCATTATAGAACAGCCCTAATTTGTTTTCGAATGAGCAATTTGAATAAAAAGTGATGGGCCGGACAAGTACGTTTAAGACGTATTTGAACATAATTTGTACCGATCCAATCGAAGTTGAATGTTGTGAATAATACCAGGGGATCCTGAAAGTCGGAGGGGAATCGATTCTTTACAGTGTGTATCTTGTTGAAGTAACGAATGACTTTCATGTGAATTTTTAATGATTTTATTTCCATTAATTTTTTAGTAATTTTGATAAAACGTTGTAATACTAACTCATTTAAGGATTTGCCGTGTCTGTACTGTAACGGTTCGTTTGTGCTTGTGCACACCGTCACGCCAAGATTCGAGCAATTCTATAATAAAGAAGAGCGGGCATGAAGGAAAAACAAAAGTAAAATGAAATTAGATTGAAATGACAAATGTTTTATTCAATTTTTAATTGTTTTAAACCAAATTACAAAAATAAAGGCTTTTTATTTGAAATCGAGTTTTTCCGCTTTATTTTAATCGCATGTAAAATTTTATTTCCGGTATTTTTCTTTGTAAAAAGAATAATTTTCGCAGAATTAATTATCATAAACTTCGCATGAATTTACGCTCGCTTTTATTAGAATAATAACAATTAATAGTTTCGCTTGCAATAATAATTTTCCAATGTAACAATCATTCTCTCGCCAACGCTTGCTTGATAAATTTTCAATTAACTTATTTGATAATTTGATAATTGAGCTCTAATTCTCACTTTTTGACTCTATACAATACAAATTAATTGTTCGAGTGGATTTTTGTGGTTGATCTCACTCTTTTGACTCGATATAATTCAAATAAATTGTTTTCAGTGAGTTATTTCGCTTTTTGAAATAATTTAATTGGCTCTAAATGACTCGCAATTGTCTCGTTATGAGAATAAAGAAAATTTGTTTGATTTTAATGATTTCTACTGAATTAGATCACCACTCAGAAAACAATAACTCATTGATGGAAAAGAATCCACCCAGAGATCTTGAGACAGAACGAACCCGAACTGTCCCGGCCCCTCTGGCGTGGAAAGGTAGGAGTCCTACCCAAGAATCTTGTGACCGAACGAAATCGAACGGCCACGGCCCTCTTGGATAGAAAAAGGATTGGAAATCTACCAGGAATCTTGAGACAGAACGGAATCGAACTGTCCCGGCCCTCCTGGATAGATCGGAAACTCTCACCTAAGAATCTTGAGTTCAAACGAAATCGAATAAACCCGGCCCTCTTAGCGTGAGAGAGGAAAGGTGTTATTCTGTTTGAATTCTGAGTGGGATAATAGCGATGTTATTTTGCTCTTTGTTTTTAGAGCTATTTTTGAAATGAGTGAAAATTCTATGTTTCTTTATTCTCGATTTTATGGCGAGTTCACGCGGCGAGATCCGGAGGCAAGACTGGCTTTTGGTTATGGCATGCGAGTCGAGCTCTCAGGGATTCGAGACGTGACTGGCTCCTAGCGTGGCGAGATTCGATATGAGACAAGCTCCTAGCATGGCGAGATTCGATATGAGACTAGCTCCTAGCGTGGCGAGATTCGATATGAGACTAGCTCCTAGCGTGGCGAGATTCGATATGAGACAAGCTACCGGAGCTTCTGCGCTCGGGTTTTTATACTCTCCCGAACAAAGGAAATAATAATAATAACGCGCTTGGACTTTGTCCCTTACTCCAATTCGCTGCGCGACTTAATCTTGAACCAGGGACTCCCACTCTAAATTCTCTGATTGGTGCGCTAACTCCCCCGCGTGGGTCCCAATTGGCCGAGTCGAGCTGCAGTCACACTGCGCATGTGCGAGAATTTAATGAAATTTAATAAAATGAATTTTGGATCGATTTTTATCCCTTTTAAGTCTTCTTCTATTATTTGATTTTGTTTTCTATTGATTCTGTTCACAAGATTATTTTTATTTGATTTTATTCATTAATTTGCCGAAAGCCACGTTCTTGCACGTACCTGCTGAAAGTAGGTCATCGCGCATGCGCACTGTGCACGCTCGATCTATAAAAGAAAAGTTTTCTTAAGTTTTTAAATAACTTTAATCTGAAATTTTGACCAAATTGCCCACAATACGTTTCTTTAACGATCCGCATCATTATTTTCAATAAGAAAGAGTTTGTTTAATTGAAATTGAATAAAATAAAGAATTTCACGAATCTAGGGAATTTTGTGGAATCGAAATTGAGTTGGCAGCGCTGAGCGCCTCGCTTCCCGAGCGCCGCTTCGCGAAGTGACAGTTTTTCAACATGGCCGCCGGTGTAAACACTCGTGCGTACCATGGCGTCAAATAAAAATAAAATAAAGTTCTCGAGTCAGTGTTTCGCTTCAGTACAGAACACCATCTAAGTCCTCTTGATGCCAGCTATAACCCATTTCTATGGAAGCTCGAGTCCCGGGATCCCGGCTACAGAAATAATGAGTTGTGATTGGTCAGGATACTCGCTGTACCGTTCCAGCGGAATAAAGTTTATGAATATATACCTATATATACAATCCCATCAGTCAGCTGTCAGCTTTTGATGTTATAATAATCGGATTTCCGATATTACGAAGTGCGGCGTGAAAAAAAAAATATTTTTCATCTAATCAAGTGTTCAATATGTATTTATTTTATTCAAAGTAGTGGTATGTGGTGTCATACATGCAGTGTATTACGAAAACCAGATATATAGTGACTTTGGCGTGATATGTTCAACCATCTGTCAGTTTTTGATGGCATTATCAAATTAATAGCAACAGCGATCTAAACGATAAAATTTCGGAGAAACAGTGCGAGCTGTATTCAAAATTCTTATATGACTATAAAAAAAAATGTTATGTAAGTTTTGTGAAAACCATGTGGGTTAGTTTACGCTCATCGCAATCGGTTCGCGAGTGTTTGTTATATAGAACATATATTACTATTGGGAAATTTCTCCTTGTACAAATTCTTTGATTTTACGTTTATTTATGACATAATTTTGTTGCAATCCTGATTCTGGTTCTTCAAAAATTTTCAACGGGAGTTATGTGAGAAAAATAAACTTTCGCTCATTATAACCTCTCAAACGTTCTTTAAAAACAGAAAATTTATGTTGTGTAATTACATTATAGAAAAAATTTGCGTGGTTGTATGTAAATGAATGCAAATAAAGTTTGAAAAACTTTGGTCAAGTAAGTGTCTAATTTATTGTATTGTTGTCATATTTTCTTTCATTTCGTTTGGCTGTGTTCACCGGCCCCTTTAATTTTCCCACCTCCTTAGCTTACAGTATATCCATATCAATTTAATTCGAGTGACTTTCGTATTTCTATTCCCTCATTTTGATTTCAATAAATTGGAAAATTCATAACAAAAATTTTTCATGATTGCTTGTTCATACACCCGAGTTTTAGAAAAATCTTTGGGCCATGTAAGTGCATAGATATATTCACTTGAGTTATTGCATAATGAATTTGGAAATTTATTTCAATAAGTCATTGGGTGGTTAATTTTCATGATATTAAAATTCGTATCTTCGAAATGCAATGAACACCTCTAAAGTGCGACAAAGTCATGAAGCGACATGTATGTTGAGTATTTCCAGACCATGTTTGCGATTGGCATCATGGGTTGAAAAATTCATGTGTGTAAGTCTACGTCTGATAATTTTTGGATGTGATCAAATATTTTGTCTGCGTATAATCATGGAGACATACAGAAATACAGCATTTTGCTTGCATCAACATGCAGCGTATCTGTCACTTTTTTTCTTGAATGTGACATAATAAGTTTCAAGAATGTGGTTCATGGAATTTTGAAATGGTTTGCCCCATAGCACCAAAGTTTGTATTACTGGTATGCAGCAAATATCTATGAACTTTGATATTTCTGTGAAGCGTAGGTGTGCCAATCTTTTCACTTTTTGGTTCCGACTGCAATATATAAACGAAGATACATGAAACAATTTTGAGTTCTGTTGACTTTGAAGTGCGCTTTCTTTTTTCCTTTTAGTTTTGGCATAATGAATTTTATGAATCGGTGGCAATTTTTTCTTTCTGTATCAAAATTTAGATGAATAAATTGCAGCGGATACTTGCAAACTTTGAAAATTCTGTGTATTGACATGCACGCTAGGTATTAGCACTTCCTATTTTTGATTATGAAATATGGATACTTACAATTAATAAAAATTGTAGAAGAATTATAGAATTACGATATGGATTACTAGTAATAAATAACTCAAAATAATGATAAATTATACAAGAAGTCAGCGATGGCCTATTTATGAATGACATAAGAAGTTATGTTTTCAAAATGCAATGGACATATTAATAAATAAGCAATTCTGTTGGTCTTGACGCACTTCATAGTTTATCTTTTGTCCGGTTGAACCTTGGTGGCTACATGCAGAGTTTAAAAATTTTGTGCATCGACGTGGGTGTGTCAACTTTTATCTCTGGGTATGATAATACGAATGAAAAAGATTGCTTCAAAAAGTCCTTGGAAACACGTTTTTTAATGAAATAAAAATTGGTAGCATTAGAATTCAATAAACATATGTGAAAATTGCGAATTCTGGTGGACTTGGTGAACATTGTATATATTTTTTTCTTTCTCCTTCTATCCAATTTTAAAGAAAATCAATCAAAAAATTCATTTCATTGAAAAATCTTCATATTTTCTTTATTCACAATGATTTCATCAAAACTATTGAAAACAAAATTTATAAATGACGGGGGAAAATTCCACAATGATACAAAATATTGAAAAACCTTACGGAATATAATTTTAATCCCACAAAATTATGGACACATTCGAAATAGTTGAAAAATTGAGGGTATCACTTGAAACATTCGAAGAATATCAAACTGTTATAAATTGTACAAAACTTAAAGAAAATCATTGGAGAACTTATTTTAAAATATCACAATAGAAACATTGGTTAACTTTAGAAAATCTTATTTAAGAATATTTTTTGTCGTTTAGAACTGCCATAGAAAAAAGATTTGATATCAAGCCGTAAAAATCCTCACTCGGAGAAAAAAAATTTGGACAATAACATTGATGATCGCCCGTTTTCTTATTACACCACAAAGTATGTAAACAAAACTTCTTAAGTCACACAACGAAAATGATTTCGAACCGTAAGAAAATATCAAATATATTACAATCCTACAGCATTCGTGTATAATACTCTTCACTAGTATACTGATTGAGCGGTATCAGTCTTTTTTCGACGAATCAGATGATACAAGCCAAAATCATATCTCGGCTTCCAACCTGCTTTCCACTATGCTCTTGGGTTCCTAATTGACAAAACATATTAGAGTACAAGAAAAAAAATCGCCAAAGTCCAAGGATAGACCTGTGACGAAATATTTCCAGTAAAATTTTGTTGAAAAATAGGTCTTTTTTCGTGGAAACCAATGTTACAAGCAATAAATCGTAAATAATTAATAGAAATTAAAACTAAAATTATATAGTCGTCAAAACATAAATAAGGAACTTTCGAGAAAAAAGACGTGATATCAAACCATAAACTTCCCCTAGGGAAAAAAAGGTTGGGACAAGTACATTGATGGTGTCGTGTTTGCTGATAATTCCATCCATAAAAAAAACTTAGAAACCCATGCCTCTTTCTTCTTATTTGATTCGAACAGCTAAATCAATTGAAAAAAAATTCATCTTATTTACGTGCAGCATTAAAATTTATTATATCAATTCGAGGCCAAGTATTTTCTAATGAATTGAAATAAGTTACCACTGGAATTACGTGCAGCACTAAAATTTGTGATATCAATCGGTGGACAAGTATTTTATTAGTAACTTCAAAGTTGAACATTATGGAATTGTTCTAAGAAGCTTTTAAATCCAAAAATATCATATGCAAGTTAATCATTTCTTGCTCTATGGTGGCAGAGACTTATAAGAAAATCTTATAAGAAAAAATTTGGATCCTTGAGACGGATGTGTACCGGTTCCACTTTTGCACAACCATTCGGAGTCCCAAACACAAATTGGGCTTTGAATTCATTTAAAATAGCTAATAATTTTGGTTTGAATTCCATCGGAATATCAGTATCAACTGTGACGTGACATTTTTGCCCCGCCACTCGTACGAATCGTGTCGACCAGTGGACCGGGTTTACGGCCCATTTTGACGCCGTTCGACTCGTCGGGTGTTGGTCGTAACGAGACTCATCGTCACGTAATTATAAGATTTATTTTTAAGAATCGCGTATAGTACCTTTCGAGCGACAATTTACTAAGTCTAATAACCGTTACCTTTTACCTCGGTGCAAGGAAGAGAGAGAAATTCTTGATTGTTTAATTTTGAGTTTGATGAAGTTTCCTTTTGACTATTCCGTTTGTTTTTTTTTTGAGAGATTTGGTGTTAACGTCACCACATTGGTCCCAGCGAGCATTAGTTATTTGACGATACTTTCCTGCTGTTCGAGCCGATCTCGCTCGCAAGAATCATCCCTCTCACGCCGTCTTCAAGTACCGAAGAACATTCTCGACCTGCGGGCGGTTGAAAGAGCATGCTGGCATAGGCCATTTATTGAACGCCGCCCGTGTCTTTCCCGCCGTAGCGACCCAGAGTTGCACCGCCCGCAATACCGTGAATTCGGGTGTCAAAGTCCGTGTGAACCGGCGCCTCGTCAGGTGGGATCTGGGGGAGTTTTCTGGAGGCGAGGTGCTGTTCTTGCCTGGTGGCTTATCTTGTGGGCCCACCGCGACATCAGGAGTCGTGAGGGAGGCCTCCCCTCGTCCTTTCAGGGCTGCCCGCCGGATCCTCAAGAGGAGAGACACCCGGATCACGGTCATCTAGTCGAGAGGAGTGTTTCGAGTGAGCGGGAGAGGTGAGAGCAGCAGAAGGGTAATTATTGCGATATTGGGTAAAGAAGCGTAACGGGAATTATCCTCCGTACACGCTCCCTTGTTTTGAGTTTCCCGCGAAAGCGCGAGCAAAGACTCTGTACTCTAGTTCGCGCCTAGCGCGTGAGCGCCGTTGTGCATGGGCCTAGTGGTGGGGAGAACGCCGAATCTGGAGGACCGCTCGTACGCACTATCAGCCTTCTTCCGATCACCTCACCGGCGAGCCATCAATACCTCCCGATCATCGAGGTTTCTCTGTCTTTCGGCGTGCGACGAGCTGGTTCCTCGGTAAGCCCTCTTTCTCCCGGAATGATTAATGGAGTTGAGCATTTTGAGTTTCGGAATTTAGTTCCGGTTTATTTGGTGTTTCGGGGAACATGTGTGTCGAAGTTTCGGGCGAGATTGCGGCCGATACTTCCCGTGTTCCCGAATTTTGTAGTTTGGCGGCTCAGCTCCACTAATCGATTCGATATTAATTTGGGTCCATTCGGTCTAGTTTATTTGACGTAATCCGGTTGCGCATGAATTAATTAAGTTTGAGTTTTGTAATGTCGAATTTTTGATATCGAATTTTGGTAATACGCGCTGGAATATTCCGCGCAGCTACGTTTCTCTCTCTCCCTGCACGCGTGGTGGCTCTAGCGAGCACGGTCGTTCGCGCGATGTTTTCGCTGTCTCTCTCGCACTTATTGTCGCGCGACGTCTATACGGCGATTTATTCTGTCTTTTGTATTGCGTATTTTTCAGCCGTTCCTTTTGCGTTCGCAGTTATTTCCTTTTCTCTATTTCGTGACGATTGTATCATTTTGTGTCTCTTCATGGCGAATTATCTTACGGCACTCTCCCGTTACCTCTGTTACCGTTTCAAAGATTATCTTGCTATTAGTTTCTGTGATTTATTTTATCGTATAACGCCGCTATCTTCGTATTATTGTACTGATCGTTCGGGAATTTCGGTGTTACTTCGCGCTTAGCCGAAGCCGCTTCGCTATTACTTTCGATTACCTTTCGACGCGAATCATTTTAGGGTTGCCTAGCGTCAATTACCTTGCCTATGTTGCCTATGACGCTCTCGCGAATTATTTTAGGGTTACCTAGCGTCAATTACCTTGCCTATGTTGCCTATGACGCTCTCGCGAATTATTTAGGGTTACCTAGCGTCAATTACCTTGCCTATGTTGCCTATGACGCTCTCGCGAATTACTTTCGGGTTACCTGGTGTCGATTACCTCTTACTTGAATTTACCTAAGACACCGGTTGTTCTGGCGTTGGTTACCTTTTACCTGTTACCCAAGGCATCTGCTCGTCAGATCGCTGATTATCATTTACCTACAATGCCAGGGCGTCGGTCGTCGATTACCTACGACACCCGCGAAATTGCGATGCGATTACCTATTACCTGAATTACCTGATGAATTCGAGTAAGCCACGCGTCGAAACCGCGTTGTCGTCCGATACGTATTGGCCATGCGATTCTAGCGAGCCGTAAATTGAATTTCCTTTTCAACTCTTATTTTATGTAGAATCCAATCTCGCGAGGATTCATCTTCCCTTGTACTTTTGTTTATTTGAATAAATTGTGAATCTTTTCGGAATCTTCTGTCTGTGTCGATTATTTGCTTTGCGTTGTGAATTGCTACTTTTCCTCAAGGATCCCCCCCTCTACCTTTTGTATCTCAGACGAGCTGAGTAGTCAGACCGTCCTCGGTCATTCGTTCCCCTCGTGTACTCTAAACTCTAGTTTTGCGTTGCGTTACGATCGCGAGAATCGATGAAAATAAAGTCGATTAATTCGACGGTACTTTGTACCTGGCGCCCAGTTCATTCTCGCAGCCGGAGAGTCATACGGGAAGGAGCGGGTGAGCCGAGAAGGGACTGGATCGTACCCTTGCGGGGAAAATCTACGTTACAAATGGCGCCCAACGTGGGGCCCGAAAAGTAGCAATTTATTAGAGTTTCGTGAATTTTAAGGCCGATTTTCGAGTTCATTTCTAGCCTTTTTCGTTGTGATTTATTTTCTTCAACGGCTACGCCGAATATTCGTGTCCGTGCGCGTCGAGAAATTTCGATTGATCTTGTCGTGTATTCGTAATGTTTTCTCTCTCGAGCGAAAGAGAGACCTCGACGTGTTTGGAGAGGATGAGAGATTTGTAGAGTATTTTTCTTTCTAGCTATTGTGATTATTTCGTATTATATTGTGTTTAGCGGACGCTCCCGAGAACAGAGGCGTGGTGTATTGCGGTGTGACCAAATAAAATTTGTTTTTCCCTTTTACCTCTCGTATAACTACGAGATAATTTCTGACGAAATATTATTCCGATTTCTTGTGTGCGCACGTTGGGATGGCATGGTACTATCCCAGCAACATTACCTCACTACCTTATTTACAATTTTTTTTTCTATCGCTTTTGTCTCGGTTGACTCTATTGTCCCGCTTGAACTGTGTTATATTTAAACCTCGCGTTTCTTAGCTGGAAGAAATTCCGTTGGTTTCTTTTGCCTGTTTTGATATCTGGTGCCTCTCTCCTAATCCTCTGTGTCATCGGTGAATATTATTGCCTGGCCGAGCTGGTCAAATTATTTGGAGTTTGACTCAATCGGTTACCCCGTACGATTGCCTCACGTAAGAGGGCATAAGACCAACGTTTCGAACTCGTAC
Organism: Venturia canescens; assembly: GCF_019457755.1. Lineage (NCBI taxonomy): Eukaryota > Metazoa > Arthropoda > Insecta > Hymenoptera > Ichneumonidae > Venturia > Venturia canescens. The sequence continues at coordinate 22,722,226 of NC_057425.1, read as the reverse complement.
GACGCTGGCAGTTAGCCCCAACAACGTAAAAATCTCTCGCGATCGAGGGCATAAGACCAACCTCTCGAACCCGTACCACCGTAGCGGACGAGGTTGGCAGTGAGCCCCGAAAAGATAAACAGAGTCTCTATTGTTCGTTTACAAGACTCGAAATCACTCACGCGCGAGCCATAAACATTAACGGGAGATTATTTCGATATTCGATCGCTTCTCGCAAATCGTCAATCCGGTATTTCCCTCGAGCGGAACGAGGGCGAGAAACATTTTTTTTTGTGGAAAGTCAAGTAATCCACTATCACCTCAGGATCGAGAGAGTGGGGAGTCCGCTAGTGGACTCGTAAGGCACAACCATCCTTCGAATATTCGCGTTAGCAAACGGTTGATCTTCCGATCGATCACCATCGTTAACCCGGCTACTCGTATTGTTTCGACTTGGTAAGAATATCGCGTTAAATTCTTGAATATCCCTTTTCGCGTTCGATATCAATTCCGAATTATTTCGTTTATCCTTGTCTCGGACGTACTACGCCGCGAGTAAAAATTTCGATCAAACAATTGCCTTTGTTTAAAGTTACGGCGAGTTCGAACAAGTATCAGCTACTACGTAATTCAGTTTGGTCATTTATTGGTTATTTCTGTTGTTCTGACGAACCTGAATATTACGTGGAATTCTTTGACGTAGTCAGGCGTCTCTATTTTTTTTTCTCTCCGATGAATTCGATTCCTTACCTTTTACCTTGCGGAGTTGAATTCTTACCTATTACCTTTCGAATTTGGATTCGTTCAAATTTGAACTATCTTCGGGTTCAAACTCTCGCTTATTACCTTCGGAATCGAATTCTTTCCCATTACCTATTGACTAATTCGAATTCTTACCTCTTACCTTCGGACTCGAGTTCTTACCTACCAAATCGGGCTCGAGGCCGTGCTTACCGGATTCGAATTTTTCATTCCCGTCTTTACGTTTTATTTCTTTTTGGGTACATCCCCGTTTCCTAATTACCTGGCGGATGTGAATTCTTACCTACCAATTACCTACTCTCTTGCATCCAAATTCCCTCCATTTTTTACGTTCGAAATTTTTTTTTCTTTTCTTTTCTCGTACGCTGTGCTGACTCGAGCTCTCGTAGCCAATCATTTGGAACCATTTTTTGGTGGGACGGTCCCCAATAGTTTCGCGCCCCAAATCATTCGCCGGACTTCCACGCGCGAACCGCGAGTGCCACCATTCGTTTAGAAATTACCCCAAGACTCGTTCACGACACGCGAGAACGTTAATCCAGTGTTCGTTCGGGAATTACGCGTTTCGGAAACATTTTTTTTTGGGACATTGGATATTCGACGCGTTACCCCTCCCTACGGTCTATTAAGCCGAGTATCTGCGCTAGCAATCGGTACGCGCCTTACCAACACCCTCCCATTTCTTTTGGTTTACTCGTTCTCATCTTCGTTTCCGTATTTTCTAGTAACTAGAGCTACGATATCTTGCCTTCCGCGATTTACCTTTTCTGTCGCACGTACGGCGTGACGATTTCACAGGCGGGTCGGAGACAATTTCGATTGCGGAAGTCGAATTTCCGTCCTTTCCAGGCTCATTGAAAATGTTGTTATTATTATTGGACTTTCCGACGAATGCGCATTGTACCTGTTACCTATCGAATTTGAATTCGTTCGAATTTGATTTACCTTTGAATTCAAACCCTCGCTTTTAGTTCATGTCGTCAAAATTTTTTTTTTCTCGCTTCTTCCCCTCCCCCTCCTTTCGGAGAAAAGTGCAAGTTCGAATTACGCAGTCTGACCTCCCATTCATCGCGCGTCTCGCCTTTGTTTGTAAGTACCATCTCCCGGGTGTGAATTAGGAAGGGCGCGCCTCCCCGTGGACCTACGCCCCGCTATCTCCGGAAAGATCATCGCGTATAGTCGTCGCGTTCCTACTCCCTTCAGTACTCCTGGAACCCGCTCCTCGAGTCTAATAAACCCACCCGTGTCGCTTTAGGCGTCGAGGCCAAAAATCGAACGAGTGCCTTTGCCCTGGGAATCATTGAGGGCGGCGCCCTAAAAACGCGAAAGTCACCCGCGAAAGTCGCCCATTTACCTCGCGAATTACCTTTTACCTCGTCGAATTCGGACAGCGAACTACCTTGCGACCTTCCGGTTACCCCTTCGCGTTCAAGTAGCTACCGACAAGGCCCCCGATACGGACGATGCTTCAATTGCGGCAACCGCAACCATCGGTGCCAGGCGTGCCAAGAGTTACCACGACAATTCTGCTTTCGCTGCGGCCAATTAGACGTCACAGCGCGCACGTGCTCGAAACACGGTCGCATATACGCCGAAGAGTTACAACGGAGAAGAGATCCGTACGGAAGTCCGATTGTCCCTTCCCCGGCCATCCACTAAGTCCGCCACCCGAAAGCCTTAGTAATCGTTCAATTGCCTTTGTATTCCCGTTATCGTATACCCGTGTGAGTTAATTTTTCCTTAGATAAATAAGTTTACCTGAAGAGTACCAACTCACTTGCCTCCTTAGCTACCTTTTATTTTATGCAAGTGATCATCAATTAAGTCCCTTTCTTTTCTTCTCTTGTCAATGCCTGTTACCTTAACTTAACAGTTACCTGGTTCAAGCGATACTGTGTGTCGACTGAGTACTCCGGTATAAAACTTTTTTTCGTTACTCCCTAAGAATAATTTCAAGTAATTCTAGTACTTGGGCCTAGGAGACCCTTCGGGGCAGAAAAGTTTTGTTTCAGTTGTCTTTCGGTTACCTGTAACCGGCCTAGTCCCTTTTCCCTATTTTTCGGTTCACTTTCCCCGTCTACAGTACCTGTCATACCAAAAGTGCGATCTCGTTTATTTTTGCTATTTTCTTCACGGAATTTTGTTTGCTTTTTCTTTTGTGCCTTCAGCCTGAAACTTCGAATAGTATTGTGAACCGGCCAGTGAGCCGCACATTTATCGTATGTTTTGTTGCGAAGTTTATTAAACTAATGATGTTTGTAAAATCTAGTCTTGTCATTCTGTGGTACACTCTACTCCCCCCGGTGTTGGTTCTCGTGGAGCAGTTCGCTATCATATTGAGTTAATTTGAGTCGGCGCTAGTTTGAGCCGCTATTGGGTTGCCAATTTCGTATCCTCTGTTTGGAGCTCAGCATTTTAGCTTACGTTTATATGGCGTATTGAGTTTTATTTTGTCGTTTATTGGACCAAATTGATATGGAGATGGAGCACGCCTACGGCGTGGTGGATGGGTAAAACCTGGGCTCCGAGAATGGCGAGCCGAGGAACTAGCTTTGTTTCAGATCAGTCGCACTTCGTCAAGTCGGGAAGCCGGGAGACACATTCGTGCGAGTGGGCATCGAGAAGAGTCACCCGAAGGATGTGCATCATCGCCAACCACCCGTAGCCGACATCGTCGAGCGTCGTTCATCACCAAGCCAAACAAATTCTGGGGTGGGGGTTTGTGACGTGACATTTTTGCCCCGCCACTCGTACGAATCGTGTCGACCAGTGGACCGGGTTTACGGCCCATTTTGACGCCGTTCGACTCGTCGGGTGATGGTCGGAACGAGACTCATCGTCACGTAATTATAAGATTTATTTTTAAGAATCGCGTATAGTACCTTTCGAGCGACAATTTACTAAGTCTAATAACCGTTACCTTTTACCTCGGTGCAAGGAAGAGAGAGAAATTCTTGATTGTTTAATTTTGAGTTTGATGAAGTTTCCTTTTGACTATTCCGTTTGTTTTTTTTGAGAGATTTGGTGTTAACGTCACCACATTGGTCCCAGCGAGCATTAGTTATTTGACGATACTTTCCTGCTGTTCGAGCCGATCTCGCTCGCAAGAATCATCCCTCTCACGCCGTCTTCGAGTACCGAAGAACATTCTCGACCTGTGGGCGGTTGAAAGAGCACGCTGGCATAGGCCATTTATTGAACGCCGCCCGTGTCTTTCCCGCCGTAGCAACCGAGAGTTGCACCGCCCGCAATACCGTGAATTCGGGTGTCAAAGTCCGTGTGAACCGGCGCCTCGTCAGGTGGGGTCTGGGGGAGTTTTCTGGAGGCGAGGTGCTGTTTTTGCCTGGTGGCTTATCTTGTGGGCCCACCGCGACATCCGGAGTCGTGAGGGAGGCCTCCCCTCGTCCTTTCAGGGCTGCCCGCCGGATCCTCAAGAGGAGAGACACCCGGATCACGGTCATCTAGTCGAGAGGAGTGTTTCGAGTGAGCGGGAGAGGTGAGAGCAGCAGAAGGGTAATTATTGCGATATTGGGTAAAGAAGTGTAACGGGAATTATCCTCCGTACACGCTCCCTTGTTTTGAGTTTCCCGCGAAAGCGCGAGCAAAGACTCTGTACTCTAGTTCGCGCCTAGCGCGTGAGCGCCGTTCTGCATGGGCCTAGTGGTGGGGAGAACGCCGAATCTGGAGGACCGCTCGTACGCACTATCATGTCTTCGTTTGAATGTGTTGTGTTTGAATATGAGTACCGGTTGGTCGTTTTCTTGTGTGCTCCAGTTTTCTGTGCTTGTCTCTGCTGTTGTATGCCTTCGGGCCGTTTTGTTTCAGAACTAAGCGTTGCTTTTTTATCGCTTTCCTCCACCACCATTGAATTTCGAACAAATAACGTGCCTTAGGAGTGTTGTTCGTGGTGGAAGCGATGGTTCATTTTCCTAACCTCAATCAATTTGGAAGGAGGCCATATTACCCTAGCGGGAATCATACCCACTTACGCATGCGCATTGCGTGACTGCTCATCAATTCCATGGAATATCATCTCGCTCACACTGTCCATCGATTGCTATTGACTCTATTATCACGGAGGGTCAACTATTCTCATGTTGCCGATACTGCTTGCTCCGTCAATGCACGAATTTTCCCGAAGTAACCCGATCACTCCTTCATCGGCTGGACGTTGCTGAGACACAACCACCTTTTGCGCCTGTCATTATTTATCGTGGTAGAGGTATCACTGTTCTCTATCTCCTTGCACTGCTTCTGAGCTCGTTTACTTATAAGGCGCCTCTCTCATTTATTGTTGCTTTTAGCTTTAAATTGTGTGCATTATTGTTTAGTTTAGCGCATTTTTGTTACTTTTTACTTCGTGTCATCTTGAGTCAGTACTACAATCTGCAATCCGAGTGCGTAGTGTAAATGTGACGGGTTGTGTTATTACCTTTATCAGTCACTATATATGTCATATAATGTCGAATAAGTGCGACATTTTTAAAAAGCCAGTAGCCCGGTCGGGGACTTTACGTTGCTCTGGTGGATGTAAAGCGCTCTTTCATATCACTTGCGCCGCCAAAGAGTTCAAACACGACGCAGATGAACTTAAGCACCGTGATGACTTTCTTTGTGATTCTTGCGATGATTTTGAGGTTAACGATGCTTCTATTATCAGTACGGAAGTTGTAGAGCCTCTTATTCAGACTGTTACTTTAGTCGATATTATGAGGAAATTAAATGCAAATACTGCTTCGACAAATGGACAATTGGCTTCGATGCAAAGTGCAATCACTAAAATCGGTGACAACATTCAGTCCTTGCAAGCTGATGTTCGCAGCTTGACGGCATCACATGAAGCATTAGTCGCTAAAGTTTCCACTCTAGAAGCAAACGTTATTGATAACCGTCACGAGACTCAGCTCTTGAGAGATGAAAATAGACTGTTATCTGAAAGATTATCTTTTTTGGATAAGGGCATGTCTAGTCTGGTTTCATCCAAATTTCCGTTCGAGCTTACTATAACAGGCTGCCCTTCATCCATGGCTGACACTCCTGAGTTAGTTGTAGATAAAATTTTCAATGCTCTTGGTGTTTCTGACCTCAAATCGGAGATTCTCAGTATTCGACAAACTGCATATGATAAACCTAATCCGAGTGGCCAAGCTGCGTCGTCTCAGCGTCCTCAACGGTCTGTAAATGCAACGCTTATTGTCTACTTAAAATCTTTTTCTACACGTGATTTTATTGTACAGAAACGACGTAACCTACGTGATCTGACAGTTAAAGACGTTTTCGGTACTGAGAATTCAAGCATTATTTTTGTAAATGATCATTTACCGCCTCATGTTTATAAACTCAAAAAGCAAGCAAAAGCTAGAGCAAAAAGATATGGATATAAATCTGTTTGGACTCGTGCTGGCAAAGTTTGGGTCCGGAAATCGAATAGTACTGAATCGTTTGCCCTCTATACCGAATCGGATCTGGAGAAAATTTGTTGACTAGACTCGTCAATTCAATTCTTCTCCTCGCGTGGCTCGGGCAAATGTTACGCCACAAGAAAATTCTATTAATTCTCTCTTTATTTTCTTATTTAATGCGAATTCCTTGCTATTTCCTTGAAAATTTGGTTATTGAACATCTTATTACTGTATCTTATTTTAAGCTATGTTATGCATTATTATTATTTTATACCAGTCGATCTCTATATAGCTAAAAATGTTATTATCTCAGAGGTCTTATCTTGTTATCATTTACTTTAGTATGCGTTATTGTCACATTAGAGCTGGCATTATTACGAACAAACTAATTGTCGGTCAAAGCGACCAATAGTGGTACTCACTATCTTTAGTTTATTTTATTTTTATATTTTGTTATGTTATTATATGTCACTTTTTCTAATTCTTTTTTCAAATTCTGTATCTTGTCTACTTGCCTAAAAGACATTGTCTAAGGCATAAAATATATATCAATCAATCAATCAATCAATCTTCTTCCGATCACCTCACCGGCGAGCCATCAATACCTCCCGATCATCGAGATTTCTCTGTCTTTCGGCGTGCGACGAGCTGGTTTCTCGGTAAGCCCTCTTTCTCCCGGAATGATTAATGGAGTTGAGCATTTTGAGTTTCGGAATTTAGTTCCGGTTTATTTGGCGTTTCGGGGAACATGTGTGTCGAAGTTTCGGGCGAGATTGCGGCCGATACTTCCAGTGTTCCCGAATTTTGTAGTTTGGCGGCTCAGCTCCACTAATCGATTCGATATTAATTTGGGTCCATTCAGTCTAGTTTATTTGACGTAATCCGGTTGCGCATGAATTAATTAAGTTTGAGTTTATAACCTTTTCTTTTCTTTATCCACGACAACAAAATTACAACACAAATAAAAAGAGAAAGAAAAAGAAAACAATTAACGAATAAACGAATCAGGATTTTCAAAATTGATGAAACGAGTTTATTGTGAATTAATTTTGATTATTGTGTCATTTCGTCATAAACGTCCACAAACATTCTTTTCTTCCATTCCCGCTCACGCACACATACAAATACTTATAAATTGGTTTTATCGTCCGTGAAACCACACCATTTAATTTTCTTTGGCTCGCGAGAATCTCGAATTTTTAATTGACAATAGATTGATTGCGTTATAAACTTATCTCGATAATTGAAGGATCCCTCGGTGGCTCTTGCCCGAGGACTAGAGGCATATCTCGTCGACGTGAAGCTAGACAGACGGGATGATCAAGTACGCTGGCCAGGCGATGATGCAAAAACGTGTTCGTTTCTTGTTGAATCCCTTGAAAGATGTAACCTCGTAGACGTCCCCGAGCAAAGAGACCGATTTCGGGAAGCGAAACGGCATCGTCACGCGTATGTCCCCACTCTCTGTCATATTGAGTTCATCTCGCCACAGATCGCGCTCTCACCCAGCGCCCGGGAATATCAAAATTTAATACTGTCGCTCACAAGTTTTGTAATGTCGAATTTTTGATATCGAATTTTGGTAGTACGCGCTGGAATATTCCACGCAGCTACGTTTCTCTCTCTCCCTGCACGCGTGGTGGCTCTAGCGGGCACGGTCGTTCGCGCGATGTTTTCACTCTGTCTCTCTCGCACTTATTGTCGCGCGACGTCTATACGGCGATTTATGCTGTCTTTTGTATTGCATAGTTTTCAGCCGTTCCTTTTGCGTTCGCAGTTATTTCCTTTTCTCTATTTCGTGACGATTGTATCATTTTGTGTCTCTTCATGGCGAATTATCTTACGGCACTCTCCCGTTACCTCTGTTACCGTTTCAAAGATTATCTTGCTATTAGTTTCTGTGATTTATTTTATCGTATAACGCCGCTATCTTCGTATTATTGTACTGATCGTTCGGGAATTTCGGTGTTACTTCGCGCTTAGCCGAAGCCGCTTCGCTATTACTTTCGATTACCTTTCGACGCGAATCATTTTCGGGTTGCCTAGCGTCAATTACCTTGCCTATGTTGCCTATGACGCTCTCGCGAATTATTTTAGGGTTACCTAGCGTCAATTACCTTGCCTATGTTGCCTATGACGGTCTCGCGAATTATTTAGGGTTACCTAGCGTCAGTTACCTTGCCTATGTTGCCTATGACGCTCTCGCGAATTACTTTCGGGTTACCTGGTGTCGATTACCTTTTACCTGAATTTACCTAAGACACCGGTTGTTCTGGCGTTGGTTACCTTTTACCTGTTACCTAAGGCATCTGCTCGTCAGATCGCTGATTATCTTTTACCTACAATGCCAGAGCGTCGGTCGTCGATTACCTACGACACCCGCGAAATTGCGATGCGATTACCTATTACCTGAATTACCTGATGAATTCGAGTAAGCCACGCGCCGAAACCGCGTTGTCGTCCGATACGTATTGGCCATGCGATTCTAGCGAGCCGTAAATTGAATTTCCTTTTCAACTCTTATTTTATGTAGAATCTAATCTCGCGAGGATTCATCTTTCCTTGTACTTTTGTTTATTTGAATAAATTGTGAATCTTTTCGGAATCTTCTGTCTGTGTCGATTATTTGCTTTGCGTTGTGAATTGCTACTTTTCCTCAAGGATCCCCCCCTCTACCTTTTGTATCTCAGACGAGCTGAGTAGTCGGACCGTCCTCGGTCATTCTTTCCCCTCGTGTACTCTAAACTCTAGTTTTGCGTTGTGTTACGATCGCGAGAATCGACGAAAATAAAGTCGATTTCCGAAATCGGGAAGGTGCGGGTGAGCCGAGAAGGGACTGGATCGTACCCTTGCGGGGAAAATCTACGTTACACAACATTTTTAAAACCAAACTCCTGTGGTTTTACATTGCATGTATTAACAACACATTTTTTTGTTATTTTTAATGTATCCACTGTCATTAATACAGTCAACCCTTGACTCAATATCTCAGCTCCGATCATGATGTCATGACGTAAATATTTATCAAGCAATAAATGAAACAGAATTTCAAAAGTGATATCATCAATGTGTACTGTAGACAATATTTGTAAAGTGCTGTTAACACTGGTTTGCCCAATACCAGTCATAGTTACTACATTACTTATTCGTTTGCCTCGAATTTTATTAGCAATAGTCTCCTTCATAAGAGAACATTGAGATCCAGAATCAAAACAAAATGAAAACTGCTCACCGGATTGTCGTAACATACTCGTAGGTGTATTAACTATAAACATATCAACACGGTGTTCAATAGTATTGCCAGTTTTCTCCTTTCCATATTTTTCCGGACAACGTGAAGCATAATGACCAATTACTTGGCACTTGAAACAAGTAACTGAGTTTGAAGATTTACTTGAAGTATTTTTCTTGAATGATTCTTTGGCAACATCACTCACTCTATTCAGTTTTTCATATCCTTCCTTCATTCGACACGTTGATGCTTTGTGACCGATTTTATTACAATAAAAACACTTGACAGCCGAAGATACTGGGCTTTGCTTCGATTGTTTAAAATCATTTCCTTCATTTCGATCATTATAATTATCCACAAACTTTCGTTTTAAGAATGACATAGCTTTCAACTCATTATGAAGCTGATTTCTTGTTTTGATATCAGTGGTAAATGCAAGATGTTGAATACGTGAATCCAATCGCGCAACATGTGCTAATGTAGTAGACACAGCAATTTCTTCCATACTCCATCGAGACGTCAATGATGTTATCATCGAAGCAGCATATGATGCAATACACTCACCTTCTTTTGGTTTACTACCCATCAAATTAATCAAAAATGCAGCAGGAGTTTCTAATGAATCCAACCGTATTATGAAAAGTTGTTTGAATTCTTGCCACGTCATTCCAGGATACGATATTTCCGATAACCATGATGATGCTTGTCCTTTTAATGCACGACTTACCACAATCATCAAAGCAGCATTTTGTAACGGTTGATCCGTCATACAAATATCAGCAGTCGATATCCATGCGTTAGCATTGATGTTTATCCGGATCAAATTCAAGTAACCGCACACTATTATTAATTGATGGAGGTTTGATAACTTCCAATAATGCACGAAAATTTCGATTTTGTTGTTCCAATAACGATCGCCATGGTTCATCACTGTTTTTATTTGTATTATGTAGGTTTATAGATTCCGTGGCTTCGAATCCATGAAATGATCCCACTTCTGATGTCGAATTAGTTAAATGATCATTTGTCTCAATTTGGTTTTCACTCATATTCATCACGTTAAGCAACTTTTCTTTTTATTCAAATAATGATAGAATACAAAAAAAAAACTCGGTGATCTTTTCACGAGTGCACACGTCGGATCCCTTTTCTTCACTAATCCTCTTTTCTTTTTCAAAACAACCCTTAGCAACGATACATCTCCTGACATGTGCCTCACTTCAATTTCACCCAGGCACCCGTGCCTGATGTCTTTGCAACACCATCAAACAATTTTGTTTTACTTCGACATGTATATCTAGCATTGTGTGATCGAGGGATTTTCAAATAAACAAAACATTTTTGTTACGATGATACTTTTTTCCATATTTTTATTATAAACTCTCCTCCTTCTCCTCCACTCTGATATTTCACATCGATGCTTTTTTTTTACAAAGATTTTGGAATATGTTTGAACAAAATTTTACTCCACTTGTCGGCAAACGTTTCCATGTAGAGTTCTCTCGCCTTAGCCGCCTCCAACAGCTTTTCGAATTCGCCCTCGTCTTGGTTGAAAGCCTCGGCAAGTCTCCCCGGTAGAAACACCATGAATTGGTCTCCGATGTTGGCGATGTATCGTTTTCCAAATTTCGTTTTCACCGATCGAATATGATGAATTGGATGATCAGTCCTGACCTCAAGTTCAATCAGCTTCTTCGTTGGTATGTTGTTTTCCAGCGTGGCAACTTTGTTCAGAGATGTAAACTCCATTTTTGAAGAGTGCTTTTTTTTCTCGTCTGCTCTCGAACTAATGCAGCAGCTGACTGACGACGTTGCTCTCGATTTCTCTAGAACTTTGACGATTATTCCCCCTCCACCGCATGCGTGTCACTCATCGAAGCCGTATTCCAATGATCATGGCATCGATGCAACGATTGAATTTCAACGTCAGATTTGTAGTAATATGGAAAGCGCTCCCACAAAACATCCGTGAAGTCACTGAAATATTTCTTGAACGTTGATGGTAATATAATGAGAAGTTCTTCCGCCGTCATTTCACGCGGATTCCGTATACAATAAATTGCATAAATATTCACTAGTTGTTCCATGATCCAACATTTTTCACACTCCCGACGTATTGGTCCTAGAGCATCAATATGAGTCGAAATCCACGGTGGATTAAAATGATCGTGACAATATTGATAAGACTGAACTTCACTATCACTCTTCAAATATTCAGGTAATCGATCCCATAGCGATGGAATGAATTTACCATAATATTTTATGAGCAGAATCTTAGGAATTGATTCGAGTTCATTTTTAGTCAGCATCCAATGTTCTTTCAACGGATGGATCGCATACATACTCGCACATCTATCCATCTTGAGAATACTTTTCATACTAAAGTCTTGAAAAAAACAACAATATGTCGAAAAAATCTTGAGACCTCTTATCAAGAGACTCGGTAGAGTCTCGGGACAAGTACATTGACAGCCCTGTCGTCTGCTGGCCTGAGGCTCTCGCCGAGACTATATTTTCTCTGAATAAAACGATTCGCGGTGGTGGAGGTAAAATTGGCATGTGACTTTCTTTAATTGCAAAGCTCATGAGTTATGTACGGCTTTGAAAATTGAACTTTTAGCTAATTAAGAAGTTCTCTGTCGAATGAGTCCAAAATCAGCATGCTCGGTGTCGTAATTTCTGAGAAAAAACTTTGCACGGGCTTAAGATTATGCAAAAGTTACTAACACATTCAGGATTTTACGTATCTGTATACGCGTACTCCAACCGCTACAAACATAGGCCTCTTGGCCCCCATGATCACCAATCCCTGGTGAGAGAAATTTTGTTGCAACCAATGAAGAGTGAGAGAATTTTTGGGCCAATGACATTCAAGAAAAAGAGCAAGGAAGTTTGGCGGAAAGCTAAGGAGCTCGAGAGCTCGAAAGTACTCGAAAGTCACCAGCTGAAGTTTCACGTCATGTTGACATTTGGGGTTATGATGTTATGAAGTGCGTGCGGGAAAATAAAAATAATTTTCACGTCATCTAACGAAGTGCATATTGATATTTATTTTGTTAAAACTTGTGGAATACTAAACCGGTATAAAAGCGGCCGCGTAAATGTAGACTGTGATCTGTGTGTGAAAATAAAAATATAAAAAAATTCCCGATGCATATGTCAACGAAACTTTTCAAGATTTCATTATTTCGTTCGATTGGAAATAAGTGTCAACTGAAATAATCTTTCAATTAAACCAGAGTGCGCGGAATATTGTGCAGTGTAAATATATCATTAGTTGCGTGATTATATATCATGTGTAATAATGTAATATTGAGACGAACGATACCGCTCGACAACAAAGCATGCGCCCGTACCGACACGGCAATTAGCGATACGCGTATCACTCAGAGAGAGGCGCCAGCGTACGGACTCGCTTATCGACCCGTGCCACGAAGATCACAAGAAGACTCTATTTTCATTAATTTCATTGAATAAATCATTTCTCTTTAACAACAAAGGACTGAATTGTATAAGAAATTTTTGTGCGAACTAATCAGTGGCAATTTCAGAGCAAATTCATTTGAAAACATAACAAAAAATTATCAAATCATTTCAAAGCAATTATTTCAAATTTAAATAGGTTTCGCGCGTCACTGCGACCAGGCCCGTAAAAGCCAATCAAAAAATTCAGCCAATAGGCAAATTTCTCAAATAATCAATGGGAAAATCGTGAAGTTTCCATTGGCGATTGTGAATTGTCGCACAAGCGCAGTTCATTAAAACAAAATTTTACCATTGGTCGAAATTAAGCGACCAATAATAAAGCACACCGAGAATAAAATTGGCCAACCAGGAATTTTAAAGCAAACAAAGAGTTCGAGATTAAATCAGACAGCGAATCAGGAGAATTGGCGCATTCCGCCAATTTCATTATTATTGTACCACGCGAGTATAAAAAGGCATCGAGAGCCACTCTCGACAGCCAGTCTTGCCCTCATCACGCTTGACTCGCATACGCACGCCGATCTGCAGATTGAGCAACTCAGATCCGCATACACGAATTTATCAGCCGGTTCTGACTTGGGAACTCAGAATCCGCTTTGCAAAACGTAGATCACCACCGACTCAGTTTGGAAGGGCAGGCCCCATTCGGCTCCGTTTGGGTTCAAGATTTCCACTCTGGGGCACCGATCAGACCAGAAGGGCGGGGACAGTTCGATTTCGTTCTGGACCAAGATTTCTGCCAGATTACCCATCCTTTTCCTGCCAAGAGGGCGGTGATCGTTCGGCTTCGTTCGATCACAAGATTCTTGGGGGAATCCTTCCTTTCATGCCAAGAGGGCGGTGACCGTTCGGCTTCGTTCGGTCACAAGATTCTTGGGTGGATTGAATTCCGGTTGGTAGGTGCCAACGTTTAAGGCAAACAATTAAAATTAGTTCCGCTTTGGTGTAAGATCATAGATTCTAACTGCGTGCGGGGCGAAAATTAAGTATTTCCGAAATTTGATTTGTTATTTGCGAATGTTAATTCTTTATCTGAAAAAGTTAATTCTTTAAATTGCGAAATTTAATTCTTTAATTGCGAGACATAACTCTTCATTTGCGAATATTAATTCTTCATTTGCGAAAATTAATTATTTAATTGCGAATATCAATTCTTCATTTGCGAAAATTAATTATTTAATTGCGAAAGTCAATTCTTCATTTGCGATTTAATTGCGAATATCAATTCTTCATTTGCGAAAATTAATTATTTAATTGCGAAAATTAATTCTTCATTTGCGAAAGGTAACTCTGTATTTGGGAAAGTTAATTCTTTAATTGCGAGAGTCAATTCTCTATTTGTAAAATTTGTTGCTCATCTTTAAATGCAAAATCAAACTTTAACTGCGAAATTGGTCTTTATTACGAAATTTATCAAAGCTCTTGAATTGCTAATTGCGAAATTCATCGAAATTCTTCTTTAATTGCGAAACTTATCTTCAGCTTGCGGAGATCTTTAATTTGCGTGCGATATCCATAAAAATTATTTCATTGCGGAATTTCTTGCGTGCGATCAGTATTCCCGTTTGAAAGAAAAAAAAAGAAAAATACCAAAGGCAAATAAGAAATATTCTTTTGTCTGAACCGACGTCCTCCCTAGTAAACCACTCACAAAATAGCAAAGAAACTGTTTTTTTTTTAATAAATCTTTTGATTTTTCACAAATCTTTCCTCTCACTTTTGTTTTTCTTTCATGCCTGCTCCTTTATTTTATAAGAAGCTCGAATCTACGCGTAACGGGGTGTTCTGACACAAAAGAGTACTGTTACAATATATACGAGTGCCCTTTGATAGCTGTGTGGTAATAACGAACCGGCCGGGGTTTGATGTTACGAAGTGCGGGACAAATGTAACAAACGTTCGCATAGTTAGTGAATAATATAAATAAGGCAAATTAGTTTATCAAAAATAGGTCTGAAAGTTGTAAGGAAAAATCTTCGTCAACCTAAAACGTCAAATTTTCTTTTTGCGATATGAAATAAAGTATTAAAAGGTCGTGACCGTCGTTTTAAATGATTTTCTATATTCGCATTGTCAATAAATAAATTTAAAAAAATGTTTAACTGTGAAAAAATATGAGATCTATTGTAACATATACAGTGAATGAATTACGTTTCCTGTAGGAATTCTGAATTTTGGAAATAAAAAAAAATGAGATCATTTTCCAACGTAGCCAAGTACAGTGAATGAATTAAGGTTCTTGTGGAATTCATTCGTGTACACTTTTAGCCCTAATCCCTCACTTATTCAGAAAAATTTTCCAGCAAACGTCACAGAGCAACAAAGGTTTCTCGAATAATTCTGCAATTATTAAGAGATTATCATCTGTTTTTATGCTAGCTCGGGTTATAAACTTAAAACAGTTTACGCGTACAAGTGCATGCATTGTATCTATACGATGAACTGCACAAATTCATTTTCAACATTACACACAAGCTTGGCGTGCATGGTTTTCAATCGGAAGCTCAGGAAGAGACAATTGTTCAAATTTACTATAAAAACAATAATTAATTTGAATTGTATGAACGAGTGTGAAAAAAAACGATCCCCCAATAAAATAAGAGGGGCCCGGTTATATAATGATTTGGTAAACAATACAGATGGGTGAAATTTGTGGATAAAATTGAATAATTAAACGAACGGATAAAGAAATGAAATCAATCAATCCCTTTATATGCCTTTATCTTGTACGGATAGATACGGCCATTCTTTCATGCCCATACGCATTTTAATTTATCCACGCGTCACTTTCACTCGTTTGTCCGTACACTCTTTTTTTTACCAAATGGGCAGATGATTGGATGAATTACACAAATATTGAAATGGATGAACAAAGAAGTAAGCTGTGTAAACATTGATTTGAGAAAAGAAAACGCGTTGAATACGAAACATTTGGAGTAATGAATTTATCAGTCAAACTAGTCAAGAATAGATATTTTTCTTTGTGTACACAGCGCGGGATCTCACGTCGAACTACTCAATAAAATAGTTGGATGGAAAAGGGATGGCAAATTAAAAAACAATTACATGAGAGGATCATCAAGTTTTCTTCAAATATATGGACGGATGAGGCATTCCTTCGCCGAGCTTCCGATTGAAAACCATGCACGCCAAGCTTGTGTGTAATGTTGAAAATGAATTTGTGCAGTTCATCGTATAGATACAATGCATGCACTTGTACGCGTAAACTGTTTTAAGTTTATAACCCGAGCTAGCATAAAAACAGATGATAATCTCTTAATAATTGCAGAATTATTCGAGAAACCTTTGTTGCTCTGTGACGTTTGCTGGAAAATTTTTCTGAATAAGTGAGGGATTAGGGCTAAAAGTGTACACGAATGAATTCCACAAGAACCTTAATTCATTCACTGTACTTGGCTACGTTGGAAAATGATCTCATTTTTTTTTATTTCCAAAATTCAGAATTCCTACAGGAAACGTAATTCATTCACTGTATATGTTACAATAGATCTCATATTTTTTCACAGTTAAACATTTTTTTAAATTTATTTATTGACAATGCGAATATAGAAAATCATTTAAAACGACGGTCACGACCTTTTAATACTTGGCGTGCCTTTTTTACTTTTTGAAGTTTTAATATTTACTGATTTCACTTCTTTTTGCGAGACGTGACAACTATATAGGAATCGTATTTCATTCAATATATTTGTCAACTTCAGAAAACGATCTCATTTTTTTTTTTATATTTTGAAGTTTTTTATTGGAAATGCAAATATAGTAAATTATTGGAAACTACGGTCGCGACCTTTTAATAATTGGCGTTCTTTTCTTACTTTGTCAATTATTTTTTTTTCTGATTTAGCTTATTTTTTAGAGGCGTGACAATATTTACTTAAGAAAAAAAATACATTCCTCGTCTTGGACGAAAATTTTTAAAACGATTTGTTTCAAGTTGAGTGCTTTTCTCTATGTGCCAAAAGCAATCGACACAGCCAATTTTTCTATGTAGACGGACGAAAACTGTGCGGTTATGTTCATGTGAGTTGAAACCTTTTACAAGCAATAATGGTGACGATTTTGATTATCCATTCAGCAACTCGAATTTTCCAATGAAAGATTGGGAAATACCTATGCAATGGGATGATATTTTCATTTTCTATTCCTTATTTTGAAACCTCCACTTGTTTACTTGGAAAAATGATTTTTGAAACTATCTTCTTCTCATTCATGGATTCCATGTTGACATGGATACTGTCAATGGTTTGCAATGTCCAAGGAGATGTTTCCATGGTATTCAATGTCTAAGACCACAGCTTTATGGTTATTGGTGTCCAGTGACATTTTTTCATGGTCTTGTGTAACGTCTGAACCTGCCTCGTCAATGTAAACTATTAAATCGCAGATCTAGTTATCGATAACTATGACGAAATATATCGTAAACCATTGCACCGTTTACCTAAATATCGGGAAATATAAAATTGTCGAATATATATTGAACAATACGAAGGCATCCACCTAGACATCGAAAACCCTATAGTCGCCAAACTAGACATCGAAAACTATAGAGCCAACGACCTAGATATCGAAAACCTTAGAAAAACTCACCACACTATCGGAAACTATGGAGCCGTTGGCTTTCATATCGGGAACCATAGACAAATTCACCTTAATGTCGGAAACTATGGAGCTATCGACCGGGATAGTGAAAACTATGAAGTCGTCAACCTAGTCCACGAAAACCATGGGAAAACATACCTGGACATTAAAAACTACGGAGCCGTTGATCTAGACCTCGAAAAGCATGAAAAAACATACCAGGACGACGAAAGCCATGGAGAAATATACCTAGCCATCGAAAACCATGGAGCTGTCGACGTAGACATCGAAAAAAATGGAGAACCATAACCAAACATCGAAAACTATGGAATTGTTGACCTAGCATCAAAAGCCATGACGGAATATACCTGGACCACGAAAACCATGAAGGAACATACGTAGACATTTAAAACTATGAAGAAATATACCTGGACATCCAAAACCATGGAGGAATATACCTAGACATTGAAAAATATGTAGACACATACCTAGACATCGAAAAGTATGGAGTCATCGACCTAGATCACGGAAATGATGAAGAAATATACCTAGAGAACAAAAACTATGGAAACTCAGACCTAGCAATCGAAAACTGTGGAACCATCAATTTAGACCACGAAAACCATGGAGAAACATACCCAGACATCGAAAACCATGGAGGAATATACCTGAACCACGAAAACCATGATGAAACAGGCCTAGACATTGAAAACCATGGAGGAATATACCTGGACGACGAAAAACATGGAGGAATATACCTGGACCACGAAAACCATGAAGGAGCATGGTTTTCGTGGTCCTTCATACTTCGTCATTGAAAACTGTGGAGCCGTCGACCTCGACTGCGAAAACCATGAAAAAACATACCTAGACCACGAAAACCATGGAAGAATCTACGTAGACCACGAAAACCATAGAGAAACATATCTATACATCGAAAACCATGGAGGAATATACCTGGACCACGAAAACCATGTAGGAACATATCCAGACATCGAAAACTATGAAGGAATATACCTAGACATCAAATCCCATGGAGGAATTATCCTAGACCACGAAAACCATGAAGAAACATGCCTAGACATTGAAAACCATGGAGGAATTATCCTAGACCACGAAAACCATGAAGAAACATGCCTAGACATTGAAAACCATGGAGGAATATACCTAGACATCGAAACCCATGGAGGAATTATCCTAGACCACGAAAACCCGAGAGAAACATACCTGGACATCGAAAACTGTGGAGCCGTCGACCTCGACTGCGAAAGCCATGAAGAAACATACCTAGACCACGAAAACCATGGAGGAATCTACCTAGACCACGAAAACCATGGAGTAATCTACCTAGTCCACGAAAACCATGGAGAAACATATCCAGACATCGAAAACTTTGGAGGAATATACCTGAACCACGAAAACCATGGAGGAATCTACCTAGACCACGAAAACCATGGAGCAATGTACCTAGACCACGAAAACCATGGAGAAACATATCCATACATCGAAAACCATGGAGGAATATACCTGGACCACGAAAACCATGAAGGAACATGTCCAGACATTCAAAACCATGAAAGAATATACCTAGACATCAAAACTCATGGAGGAATTATCCTAAACCACGAAAACCATGGAGAAGCATACTTGGACATCGAAAACTGTGGAGCCGTCGACCTCGACCGCGAAAACCATGAAAAAACATGCCTAGACATTGAAAACTATGGAGGAATATACCTAGACATCGAAACCCATGGAGGAATTATCCTCGACCACGAAAACTCGAGAGAAACATACCTGGAAATCGAAAACTGTGGAGCCGTCGACCTCGACTGCGAAAACCATGAAGAAACATACCCAGACCACGAAAACCATGGAGAAACATATCCAGCCATCGAAAACCATGGAGGAATATACCTGAACCACGAAAACCATGATGAAACATGCCTAGACATTGAAAACCATGGAGGAATATACTTGGACGATGAAAAACATGGAGGAATATACCTAGACCATGAAAACTATGGAGGAATGTACCTAGACCACGAAAACCATGGAGAAACATATCCATACATCGAAAACCATGGAGGAATATATCTGGACCACGAAAACCATGAAGGAACACGTCTAGACATTGAAAACCATGAAGGAATATACCTAGACATCAAACCCCATGGAGAAATTATCCTAGACCACGAAAATCGTGGAGAAACATACCCAGACATCGAAAACTGTGGAACCGTCGACCTCGACCGCGAAAACCATGAAGAGACATACTTAGACCACGAAAACCATGGAGAAATATACCTTAGACATCAAGAACTATGGAGAAATACACCTGGACATTAAAAACTATGGAGAAATACACCTGCACATCAGAAACCATAGAGGAATATACCTAGACATCGAAACCCATACAGGAATTATTCGAGACCACGAAAACCATGGAGAAACATACCTGGACATCGAAACCTGTGGAGCCGTCAACCTCGATCGCGAAAACCATGGAGGAATATACCTAGATATCAAGAACTATAGAGAAATACTATGGAGAAATACACTCGCACATCAGAAACCATGGAGGAATATACCTAGACATCGAAATCCATGGAGAAATTATCCGAAACCATGAAAACCATGGAGAAACATACCTGGACATCGAAAACTAAGGAGCCGTCGACCCAAACCTCGAAAACCATGAAAAAACATACCTAGACGACGAAAGCCATGGAGGAATATATCTGGACATAAAAAACTATGGGGTCGTCCACCTAGAAATCGAAAATCGCGATAGAATGTACTTAAACCTAGTCCTCCAAAACCCATGAGCTATCGCCCTAGACATCCTCGAAAAATCCAGCGGCGTCGACCAGAATTTTATATTTTTTTTATTTTTATTATTTATTATTTAATGTTATTCGTATTATTCAATTTTTTTATTTTATTATATTATTATCATTTTATATTATATATTGTATAATATAATATATATATTATATTATATATTAATTATAATAAAATATTTATTATAATAATATTTTATTATTAATTAATATTAATAAATAAAATATATATTATATAATTATATACATATTTTATGCGCAAACCAGGAGCTGGTATTGCCCCCGCTGTGCGCCCATTCTCTGTCTCTCTCTCTCTACGACGCAGAAGGAGAGGGGGTAGCCGCGTTCAGCGTAGTGCGTGACGTAGAGTGTGACAAAAGTAAGAAATCGTGCAAAGGACGTAAGTCCAAATGTAAACAAGCGTAACTTACGCCCCTCTTTCTCTAAGAAAATGAAAATCCCGAAAAGATGGATTTTAAATCACTAACGTTACATATCTCAGGATCTACTGGACGGATTTACTTGCAACAAAGACCAATGGAAAGAGAAAAATCGACAAAAAATCGTCACAAATTTTCAAGTTCTTTTATGAAATGCTTTATTTGTGAGAGCCATTTGAAAATTCTGTGACGTCATAAAACCGGCATATTCGCGTATATAAGAGTAGCGGCAGGGCTCGCGCTGGCTTTTCTTTTGCGCTGCAGTTTTTCCTTTTAATACTTGGCGTCGAGCCGCTACCGCGTCTCTTGATTATGGTTGATAATTAATAAATCAAGAACACACGGAACTGTTAGTGTATAATGTGAGAAACCCCAATCGCATAAATGTTTTCCAATTTATTTCTTGTGTCAACATTATTTTTGAAAATTCCCATATTTTGTTTCCTATTGAGTTTGGCTCTGCTTTTTCCGATCCTTGTTTTGACTCCATCGGTTTGCAGCGGATCGATACATATTATTAATTGGTTGCCTAATATGTGTCCTATGATTTTCTACTATTTCTTCATGCTGATTGTGGTAACGTCTTAAAATCTTAATAATAAAATAAAAAATTTTATCACACAAACAACTAAAATATGTTATAATCATAATGGAGTTTAATATTTGTCGGGAGATGTCTCTAACTCTTACTCAATGATTTGATTAGAGACTTCTCCTGACAAATATTAAACTCCATTGTAATTATAACATATTTTAGTTGGTTGTGTGATAAAATTTTTTGTTTTATTATCACCTTCATTCTTTGTACAATCATTCAACTTCGACAATTACTATATTAAAATTTTTATTTTCATATATAAATGACTTAACTACCATCAATCGATATTAACCATAAAAATCGAATCTCAGGGAGTTATATTAAATGGTTTCTTATCTATCTTATTATTAATCTATTTTTATTTCAGTCTTTTCAAAGTTTACTGCAACTTTCTTAAGAAAAAGAGTTTAAAATCATTTTCTGGAAGCGCATATCCTTTTTTTACAATATCGTTTTTTTCTAACATTCATTTTTTTCTCGACTTCGTTTTATTTTAAATACGCTATACAATTTTTCAGTCGGGAGTTTTTTCAATGTTTTTTTAAAACATTATTTTTACAAAGTTGTTTTTTCTACCACAAATTTTTTTTTTAACATTTTTTTACAAAGTTGTTTTTTATAACATAAATTTTTTTTAAACCTTTTTTTCAAACATTTTTTTTAACAAAGTTGTTTTTTCGAACACTCATTTTTTTTTATTACTAAAACATTTATTATTTCATAATTTTTAAAGTTCACTACGATTTCTCAGTCCCAATAATTTTTATTTACTAAAACATTTATTATTTCATACTTTTTAAAGTTCACTACGATTTCTCAGTCCCAATAATTTTTATTATTATTTTACATGATATGTTCTCACACTATATAATTTTTTCCGTCGGGAGTTTTCTTCCTTTATTTTTGCCCATCAATCGTTATTTTTTGGTTTTTTTGTAGAATACCATCAAATCAGTCTTATTGAATGAAAAAAAGTTAATGAAATTGTTGATTTTTTTTTTTCGATCGTCGTATTAATTGTACACGTTGTACTAAGAAAAAAATGAATGATTAACTGTCCTAATAAGTACTGTATATTTTGAAGATGTACTTCGAGAAAAAATGTCCAAAAATGTTACACAATGTTGTAACATCACTGTGAGCTGAATATCCTACAATTTAGTGTCCTGCACACAATAAGCCTTTCTTTTGTTAAGTTTCCCAATTTGTTTATTAGCTTCGCATCAGCTTGCATTCTCCGTTTCACATGCAGTGTCCAGAACAAACAGCAGACTTCTCAATTCATGGGTTGACTAATAGAAAAAAAAATTGGAAGAGTAACAAATCAGTGGTGCATTTTTTTTTGCATTCGTGTCGTTAATTCCAGAAATAATTTAGGAAAAAAAACTAATAAAAATCATGCATAATTGTTGTCAAAATTGCACTTCAATAGCGCCATATTTCCGTAGGACACGAGCGCCGCCATCGGTAGTGCGGATCGCTAATAGCTGAGAGCTGAATGAAAGGCGATCCAGAACAGCGTGAAGTAGTCGATAATCGAATATGATGCGATATATTTAAACTGAGTATAGCGTAAATATCAATTAAAAAGGAAAATATCCAATAGATTTTGATTAAATTTGCTTTAGAACACTCTCTGCCACTCACAGAAGGACAAGCACAAAATTGGTTAAGACAACTATCACCGTTTTCGAGAAAACTGGCGACAAAGGAATATCCCCCCACCCACTGATCGCAGTGAAACGTATAACTCCCGTCTTTTGGCGCTGCGGGCAGTCGGGAGTTAAAAATAAATGATTTTTGTTTCGAAATCGTGATTTATTAGATTTTATTTCGCATGAATAATTTTATTTCCGGTATTTTTCTCCACAAAAATAATTTTCGCAGAATTTGCAATGAATTTAAGCTCGCTTTAATTTGAATAATAATAGTTAATAGTTTCGCCTGCAATAATAATTTTTCAATTAATCTCAAATGTAACAATTATTCTCTCGTCAACGCTTGCTTGATAAATTTTCAATTAATTTTATTTGATAATTTGATAATTGAGCTATGATTTTATGAACTCACTTTTATGATTATATATAATGCAAAAAAGTATGACGAGTGAATTTTATTTACTTTTCCACTCTTAAAGGCTCGATATAATCCAAATGAATGATTTTTGAGTCTAGCGTGGCGAGATTCAAGACGAGATTGGTTACCGGAGCTTCTGCGCTCGGGTTTTTATACTCTCTCGAACAAAGGAAATAATAATAATAACGCGCTTGAACTTTGTCCCTTACTCTAATTCGCTGCGCTACTTAATCTCGAACCAGGGACTCCCACTCTAAATTCTCTGATTGGTGCGCTAACTCCCCCGCGTGGGTCCCAACCTGTAAAATCGTGGAAATCAATGGTTTCAATTCAAGAAACAAAACGTTGTCAAATAAATGAAGAATTTGCCAAGCACATTGGGTGACGAATAAAACAAATCATGAAAAAAGAAAGAAACCCCTTTGCGTAGTTACCTGTAAAATCGTGGAAATCAATGGTTTCAATTCAAGAAACAAAACGTTGTCAAATAAATGAAGAATTTGCCAAGCACATTGGGTGACGAATAAAACAAATCATGAAAAAAGAAAAATTGAATTAAAAAAATTATAATCACAAAAAATACAAAAACAAATTGCGAACAAAAAAATTGAGATCAAAAAAATTCAAAAATAATTACAAACGAAAAAATTGACATAAAAGTTTTAAAAAAATTACAAACAAACAAATTTAAACCAAAAAAATTTGGTCGTTGTACTTGGCGTTTTTTTCCCAGTTAATCTTATCTAATTTACACGTATCTTACACTCACGAATTCGAAAGTCGAGTAAAACGCAATGTCAATTTTTTCGTTTGTAATTTTTTTTGAATTTTTTTGATCTCAATTTTTTTGTTCGCAATTTGTTTTTGTATTTTTTGTGATTATAATTTTTTTAATTCAATTTTTCTTTTTTCAAGATTTGTTTTATTCGTCACCCAATGTGCTTGGCAAATTCTTCATTTATTTGATAACGTTTTGTTTCTTGAATTGAAACCATTGATTTCCACGATTTTACAGGTAACTACGCAAAGGGGTATAAATGTACTTGTCTCTAGGTTTTTTACAGCATTCATGCTGTATTGCAGGTTTATTTAACAACTTTTTGTGTACTCGGGAACCGATATTTTATAGAATATATTTGAAAAATATTGAATATTAAAGAACAACATCAATTAATTCATAACAATTCAATTCTTTATTGACAGATACTTATGATCGACAAAACTCAAACATTTGAAATAAATATTTATTATATGATGAGGTACACGTTAAATACTAGTGGAAATTGTTTTGTCTGCCGCAGCCACGATATCTTCTACCCCGGTAGGGGTTAGAAAGATCGAAGAGTAAATCTACGATGCGCACTTGGGCTTTACGGAATGAAGCCTCCCGCTGCCGCCATTGTTCCCTACGAACTCCTGTAAAAAACATTTCACTGTTTTTAGGGAACAGAATAAAAAAGGGTTGAATTATAAAGAATGATAATGATAGAAATAAAGGTAGAGGTAGATAGAGGTAGCGGTAGAGATATAGATAAAGATAGAGATAGAGAGATAGAGATAGAGATAGAGATAGAGAGAGAGAGAGAGAGAGAGAGATTTGATTTGATTTGATTTGATTTTATTATTTGCCTTAGTATAAACTTTTAGGCAACGAAGCTATGTACAGAAGTGAACTAGCAGTTGAACAAACTAGGTTAAAGAGTACAATTAACACAAAAGATAAAGCAAAAGCGACAGTGAATCAAATAAACATAATCATACACTGTAATTACTGTAGAAAATATAACAAAAGACTTAACTTAATACTAAATAATAAACTAGATCATCCAGTGACCATAATCATAACAAAAACAAAATTAAAATACTAATCGAACAAATTAAATGATACAATTTTATGGAAATATAAAATTAGAGAAAGTAGAGGTGTGAAGTCATACAATTTTATGCAGACCAAGAAGCTCATTTTAAAATTACATATACATTTAATAACTAGATGTCCTCGGATAGACATTATAATTACATTCAATAACTAAATACCCTAGGATAAACTAAAGAATCTAGTGCACCCTGAATACTCAGAATACTGCTGATAAAAATAGAAATATAGTTTAAGCATTAATGCATCCAATTGTGCTTTGTGCGATCCGCTTGCAGCAAAAAAGCATACAACCTACATTTAAACACTTCCAAACTTGAGGCAGAAGTGACTTCTACAGGAAGAGAATGCCAGTTATACCAACCCGACACAGAAAACGCATTTCTAAGTATTTGCGTTCGATGTGGAGGAATAACAAAATCCTCATGACGAGGTCTCAGGGAACGCGATACAGAATGATCCACTCGATTGAAAAGTTCATTTAAATACATAGGCGCCTCACCGTGAAACACACGATACATAGCGATGCATTGAAAATATAGACGACGGTCGTAGACACTCAACCATCCCAATCTGAGGCGATACGGTGTAATATGCACATCACGCCTCAAATCAAAGATAAATCTAATGCACACGTTAACCACTCTCTGCAGTTTGATATTGAGTTCGCTGGACAAATCATAGAAAACAACACAACAATAATCAATAAGAGGAAAGATAAGCGTTGTAATCAATCTAATGCGTAGCTCGCAAGATAGAGACTTTCTAGCAAATTTAAGCCTATGCAGGGTAGCCCACAATCGTCTGCATATTTCCGAGACATGGCCATGCCATGAGAGATCTGAGCATAGAATGACACCAAGATTTCGAGCACTACGAACATAGGGTACAGGTATTCCTTCAATAGTCACAACAGGTAAATTAACTAAATTGATCGCTTGTACTCTAGCATGACTCCCAATCACAAGGACTTTAGATTTAGATCCATTAAGCGCTAGGCCATTATCATTAGCAAATTTACTTATTGAATCGACATCTCTTTGAATAAGACTTATAAAATCAGTCAGTTCACATGGTCTACAAGTAGCATAGATTTGCGTGTCGTCAGCAAAAATCATATACTGACAGTGCTTAAGGCCATTGGCTATATCATTGATGAAGATCGCGAATAACAGCGGCCCAAGTACTGACCCTTGGGGAACCCCTCTCGTAGAATGAAGCCACGTAGAGCAATTACCAGAATTGTCAATAACGGCTTGAGATCGCCCAGTCAGGTAACTCCACACCCAGTCAAGAGCCAAATCATTCAATCCAATCTTTTTTAGCTTGACTAAAAGTTTATCATGAGGGACCGTGTCAAAGGCTTTGGAGAAATCAAATAATACAAGCACCGTTAATAAATTTAGATCAATAGCACGCTTAACATCATCACATAATTTTACCAACGCAGATTGAGTGCTCATTCCTTTCCGATATGCCGACTGAAATTTATCTAATAAATTGTTAGACTCTAAAAATTCCATGATTTGCGATTTGACAATGCGTTCTAACATCTTAGAAAATACAGACAAGTTGGCAATAGGGCGCGTATCCGAGGGCGATCTCGGATTAGGTACTTTGAGGAGAGGTTTAATAAACGCACGTTTCCAGTCACTCGGAAATATACCAGATTCCAGTGATAAATTAAACAAGGACACTAGTTGCTCAATAATAACAGAGCCTGCTTTCATGACAGCAAAGCACGAGATACCATCAGGACCCACAGTGAGAGACGTGGAGGATAACCCATTCAATTGTTTAAGAACATTTTCCGTAGTGATTTCATGGAAGGAAAAACTACACTCTCCTCTAGGGACAGTAGCTAAAAAAGAAAAAACAGCATTTCGAGTTAAGATAGCATCAGACTTCGCGATAGAGACATAGTAATCATTGAGAGAATCCTTATCAAAAAAATTTAAGGGAGAATTTAATTTCCTTTTCACTAAGCCAAGCCTTGACAACTCACGCCATAGAGACGAAGGATCGACGAAAGAGGATAACCTATTAAAGAAATAGTCATGCTTAGCATTTCTGATGTCATGGATAAGTTTATTACTGAAGTGCCTATATTCCCCAAAGTCTAATAAACTATTCGTTCTTTTAGCTCGTTTGAACAGTAAATTTCGACGACGAATTCTTTGACGAAAGTCAACTGTGAACCACGGAGAGGGAGGTCGAGAGACAGGGAAATCACGAGTAGGTGCATGGAGATCCATTGCCTTATCCAGAGCAAACTGAAGCAGTTTGAATTTCTCATCAACCTCATTCGAAGAGACTAAATGATTAACTACATGTTCAGAATTATTATGAAGAAGCAATGATCGAATCGTTCCAGCAAAAGATTGCGAGTTAAAATTTTTAAGACAACTAATAGAGAATCTCCACCAGAAAAATGAAATGTAGGATCGGTAACAATAATGTGAAGATCATGAGAATAGATAAAGTTTCTAAGATAATTAGATTCAAAATTGTGCAGTAATAAGTTGCAATTTAGATCACCCATTATAACTATGCGTGAAAATGAAAAAGAGAAGCGATTAAAAGCATTTGAGAAATCATCAAACATACGCCCTTTTGGACGCCGATAGACAGAAGCAACTAAAATAGGTTCGTGACCAGGCCATTGTACACTGAGCAGTAAATATTCAGGAGAATTCGAAAATTCAGACGGAGAGCAAGCAAGAATACTGGCATGTAAAGAATTATGTATATAGCAAGCAACACCGCCTCCCTCGCGATCATTTCGATCATTGCGAATAATGAAATAATCTCTCATAGCAACAAGCTCATCTTTTATGTGAGGATGTAGCCACGTCTCAGAAACAGAAATAACATGAAAGAAATTATTTTCAAAGTAATGACGTATAAAGTCAATATGAGCTGGTAAAGAGCACGCATTAAACTGAGCCAACTTAAAGATCCCCAGAGACCCTGCACATTTTGAGTATTTCATGCAATGGAATCAAGATCATTGAGAGAAGTTACGAGGTACCGTTCCGTTCCATCAGCCTTACGGGCAAAGATCGTGTTATTCATAGCCCAAATGTGTTGAATTCCCAAGTTTTTAGCCTTCGATCTAGCAGCCAACAACAATTTATATGTATCAGTTGAGAGCATCTCATTAATAAAGATTTTTGAACCAGCAGTATTCGGAGTAGTGTTATCTAGAATATTTGATAAAACTAGATTATCATTCGCACGCTTCTTATCAAGAACTATTTTTCTAACTGAACCAGACGTAAGCGATACCACATACGTAGCTGTCATACGCACTGTGGAAGTATTATTCGTCGTATACTGCTTCCGCGCAGGGAGAG